>NC_041215.1:65453150-65462071 GCF_002837175.3 Physeter macrocephalus | reverse complement strand
ATTTACATTCCCACCAACAGTGCAGGAGGGTTCCCTTTTCTCCACACCCTCTCCAGCATTTATTGTTTGTAGATTTTTTGATGATGGCCATTCTGACTGGTATGAGGTGATACCTCATTATAGTTTTGATTTGCATTTCTCTAATGATTAATGATGTTGAGCATCCTTTGATGTGTTGGCAATCTGTATATCTTCTTGGGAGAAATGTACCACCACATTTTAAATTTGTTCATTGTAGTTATTGTTTTTTGAGCATGTGTGGGTCTTTCCCCCATGCATTGTACTATTCTTTCAGGTGACTCATCAGTCAGGAAACTTATGTCTTTCATTTTTGGTATACAGTATTCATTTATTCTAATTCTTTCTTCTCTACTTCTCTTTTTATAACTCCCATTAGTTGAGTGTTGGACCTCCTGACTTGATTCCCTATGTCTATTTTTCCCCCACATTTATCTCTTTATCATTTTTTCTATTTTAGGAGAAAATTCCTTAGCTCTATCTTTTAACCTTTTTTGAATTTTTTAATCCCATCAATAATATTTTCAATTTCCAAATGCTTATCTTTTTTGTTTTTCCTGGTATCCTCCATTTAATGCAAGATCCTCTCTAAACTCTCAGGGTACCAATTAGAGGCTTTTTGTTTGGGTTTTAAGTTCCCTTTTGTTTCCTGATGAACTTTGTTTGCTCTTGGGCCCTTTTTTGTTTACCCTGATCTTTCTCTTTCATATGATTACCTTCTTCAAATGCCTGATGATACTTAGTATTCCACTTACTTTCAAGAATTAAACAATAAGAAGAAGTTTAAAAGCTCTGTGCACATGGTGGTTGTTTGTATTTGCTGGCTTCCCTTTAGGATAAGAAGGTGGACTATTGGCCCTTATTGGGGAAGCGTTGGAGAATTAGAGAATGTGGGTGTCTGTGTTGCCCTGGAGCTGCCATTGAGCTCCCCAGGCAGTCACTGTTTTCCTTCTTCCTGGGGAGAAGCATCTAGCTTTCATGCAGCATACTATGGGTAGGGTCAGGGAGGGATGGGAGGTAGATATTGTTTTATAAACAGATTTAAGTTAATTTTTCTGTTTTCAGGTCTGTATCTGTATCTGACTTTCTTTTTCCTTGGCTGTTAATAGTTGTCTTTTGGGGTTTTCTGTTAATAGTCCTAAGTCTTTTGGGGTTTTCTGGGGAAGATTAGCTTACTTCTTTGCTGTAGCCTCCCCCCTCATTTTACACCCCAAGCTGTTACTTCTTTATGCAATCCCGTCAATTAATTTGCATCTGCCTTTCCAAAATTGGTTTCAGTTTCTCATTTCCTGATGCCCCCCTTCCCCTTCTCTTCATTGATGTGAATTTATATCTTTATTAATTCCTTTATTATCATTTTAATGGGAACTCTGAAACTATATAGTCAGCTGGCCCTCTTGCTTCAGATGCCCCAAAATATTCTTATTTTATTATTTGTTACCTAATAAGCTTTAGCTAAATCATGAACTATATTTCATTGTTTATAAAATTATTGCCAGAGATAAACAAAGCTGAACACTACTTGAAGCGATAAGGAAGGATTTTTTTTTTTTTTTTTTTTTCCTCGGTACGCGGGCCTCTCACTGCCGCGGCCTCTCCCGTTGGGGAGCACAGGCTGCGGACGCGCAGGCTCAGTGGCCATGGCTCACGGGCCCAGCCGCTCCGCGGCATATGGGATCCTCCCGGACCGGGGCACGAACCCGTGTCCCCTGCATCGGCAGGCGGACTGCATCAGCAGGCGGACTCTCAACCACTGCGCCACCAGGGAAGCCCAGGAAGGATTTTAATATACTGTTGCAATAGATTTTAATCAGTAATATACTGTTGCAAGCGTCCAGCATGAACTGAGCTCAACTTCAGTTTATACAGAGGTGACTGTGTATTTTAAAGGGAGAATGAGGAAATAAAGCAGGGGTAAATGGGGGCTCCATAGCATCCAGAAAGTGAAAAAATTACGAAAAGCAAGAAGCGAGGAATTGGTCCATGTGAAACCCGTGTGGGTTTGTAACTGGCACTTATGGAAGTTAGGCTCCTCCCCTCTCACAGAGCCAGGGAGACAGGAGCTCTATCTCCAGGTGTTGGCTGGAACACACGGAAATTCTTTTGGCAGCCCTGAGTTTTCCCAGGCAGGCACTTTATAAGGGGGGTAGGGTCATCCTAGGGATGCAACCTTGAACTCTTCGAAACTGTGTTAAAGTCTTTGTAGGCCAAGGTCAAGGCCTAGTCCAGGAGGCAGCTCAGAAGAGCCTGGGTAGAGTTCGGTCAAGGAGAGAATCTTTGTCATTATGCTAGTGTATAGAGAAGGGTCTGCTATTAGGAAGTAATAAATACATTTCTTTTTGTGGAAATTTCGTTACTTCATTGCCTATTAGGTTACATTCAGTAATTTTTTAATGTATTCGGTGACATGCTGGTAAGGATAAGAGTTCTGTTACTTCTCTGGTCTATCCTACCTCTTCCTTCTGTTATCAAGGTGAAATTCTTATAAGAAACCATGAATATAGTCATGTACGTGGATGTTCTAAATACAACATATCTAATAATTCGAAGGCAAAGCTTTTCATACGTTGTTTGGAAAATGTGTTTTTACACTGGCTCTTTAAAAAACATATATAACAGTATATAAACATGTGCAGTTAAAGCCTTTTAATAAAGCATTTAGGAATAGATAGACAAATGGATCTTATACTTGAGAATGTAACAAATTCTTAGGATCCTGTTGCAGGTTTATTAAATCTTCATTTAGTTTGCAACTTGTTAACATTTTTGCTTTGATTGATTGTGCCTACTTATTGATCTGTATATGCCTAAGTATTGATCAGTGCCTTGAATGCCTATATCTGCTCTCATATAAAAACAGATTTTTTTCTATTTTGAATAGAAATAAAATACTTAATAATAAAGTGAAATAAATATATATTTTCTATTTGTTGAAACTTTTACCTGCTCTAATGACCATTTTTGTTTAGTTAAATGCTTTCTATCTTAAGAGCCATTAACACTTCAAAAAAGTTCTTATTAGGTGTGAGAAAATTATAGATTTCACTTATTTCCTTGTCTTGCCAGGCCAACTTCTTAGTGATTGTTTTTATATGTTGTCACTAAAATACATTGAATTCCCTCAGCTTACCTTTAAAAGAGTTATGATATTCCTTTTCAGTAATTATAGAAAGCATAAAAAGAATTTTAGCGTTACCATACTTGTAGGAGTTTTATAGGATATATTGGAATTATAAGATGTTAAATTACTATTATTTTTAATTTATGGAATCAAAATATTTTCTTAATATCAGATATTTAAAACTACAGGTATTTGATTCTTTTTAGGTGTTTGGGCAGTTGGTGTGTATTTTTTAAGATACCAAGATTGAAGTATAGTTTAAAATTTCAATTAGTTTAAAATTTTATATATTTTGTAGAGTTTAAAAATTTTTAATTTAAAAATAATTTGATGATTATAACCCCCCCACATCTAGCCTTTGCTGACCCCACCATTTTCTTTACCCATTACTGAACTTTTGAAACCACTTAATCACTTGAGTTGCATGACAATTTTTTTTTTTCATTTTTGTGTCTTTTAGGCACTCAAAGATTTTATTGAACAAATAAGTGAAATAGTTTTTACTTAAAAATAAATTCTAAGCACAGTCAGCTTGCTAATTTTTCTCACCTTGTTGTTTGCAGGTTTTGAATTAAAATATAAAAGTACACTGAGTGGGCACTGTGCTCCTGTTCTGACTTGTGCTTTTTCTCACGATGGGCAGATGTTAGTTTCAGGGTAAGTTGTTTAGTTTAACTTCCTTAAACCATTTTGGTATGAAATAGAGTAGACTTACAGAAAAGTACATAAAACATAAGAGAATAGGTTGATAAATCATTGTGATGCAAACTTGTAACCACTGCTCAGGTCAGGAAATAGAACATTGCTGGTTTTCCTCCAGAAGTCCTCCCCTTCCAAGTGCCCCTTTCTGGTGACAGTACCTCAGGTCATATGCAACATTGCTTTTTCCTTTTAAATTGATTTAAAACAAATCACACATTATGAATTATTTTGTGTCTGGCTTCCTTTACTCAACATTATGTTTGTTTTCCAAGTGGTTGAACAAATCTGATGTATATAATATGTGACAGGAATCCAGTTTCATTTCTTTCCATATGGATATCCAGTTGTCTCAGTACTGTAAGGTGAAAAGATAATCTTTTCTTCACCATTTTCATATGCCACCTTGTCAGAAATCACTGATCATATATGTGTGGGTCTTTTCTCAGCCTGTTATTCTGTTCTGTTTTTCTGTTTATCCTTGCTCTGATATCTTTCTGAGCCTTTATAATTTGGCTGTTCCTGGCTTTTGACACTTCCATGTAAATTTTAGAGTTAGCTTGTCAGATTGTCTCCAGTTCCTCCCTCTACCCACACAAACCTGTTTAGATTTTGACTGGGATTGTATTGAGTCTGATAAATTTGGGGAGAATTGACATCTTTATGATGTTGAGTCTCCAACCCATGAATATGGCATATATTTCCATTTATTTGTCTTTTGATTTCTCTCAATATAATGTCTCTCAATAGAAGACAGTTTATTTGTCATCCTTGTGGAGGTCCTCCTCATCTTTTATTATTAGATTTATTCTAGGCACTTAATTTTTTTGTTGCTATTATAAAAGATGTGGCTAATATAGGGAAATATATATGGAAAGAGTGGATTTATCTGTTAAGATTCTAATTTTGGATTTTTTATGTATAAAATAATATATGTTAATTATGGCTTTTGTCTCTTCCTTTCTAATCCTTATACCTTTGACATCTCCTGTGCCTTACTGAACTGGCTAACACTACCCGGATAATGGAAATAGTGAAAATAGCCAATCTTGTCTGACCTATTGCAAAGGGAATGCTTTCATTATTAAGTTTGATCACTGTAGATTTTGGGAGATAAGCTTTATTAACTCTTCTTTACCTTCTATATAGTTTGTAAGAATTTTTTTTCATGAATAGGTGTTATAGTTTATCAAATGATTTTTCATGCATCTTTTGAAATGAGCATATGCTTTTTCTTTTTTATCCTGTGTCGTAAATTATACTGATTTTTATAAATCTGCTTTACACATGTTAACTAATCTTCTTTTGTTGGAATAAATACAACTTAGGCCATATTATTTTTGTGTATTGCTATAGAGAAGTCAGTTTTATTCTGTTGCTTTTTTGGATATAATTCATATTTTTTTCACTGGCTTCTCACACATTTTATTTTGAGTTTTCTGCACATTTACTTTGGTGTATCTAGTTTTGGGTTTCTTTTTATTTAGTTTGCTTGGAATTTACTGAACTTCTTAAAGATGTAGAATGATATTTCATCAATTTGGGGGGAAATTCTTATTTATTATCTCTTCCAATATTGCCTCTGTCCTTTTCTTTCTCTAATTCGGGGATTCCAATTAAATGCACATAATATCTTCTCACTGTAAACTTTATGTCTTATTCTCTCTTTGGTATTTTTTTTTGAATTTTTGAATTTTATTTTTTTTTTTATACAGCAGGTTCTTATCTGTTTTATACATATTATTGTATACACGTCAGTCCCAATCTCCCAGTTCATCCCACCACCACCCGCCCCCCGCCACTTCCCCCCCTTGATGTTCATACGTTTCTTGTGTCTCTATTTCTGCCCTGCAAACCAGTTCATCTGTACCATTTTTCTAGGTTCCCAATATATGCGTTAATATACTATATTTGTTTTTCTCCTTCTGACTTACTTCACTCTCTATGACAGTCTCTAGAGCCATCCACGTCTCTACAAATAACCCAATTTCATTCCTTTTTATGGCTGAGTAATATTCCATTGTATATATGTACCACATTTTCTTTAATTCGTCAGTCGATGGGCATTTAAGTTGCTTCCATTGACCTGGCTATTGTAAATAATGCTGCAGTGAACATTGGGGTATGTGTGTTTTTTTTTTTTTTTTTAAACATCTTTATTGGAGTATAACTGTTTTACAATAGTGTGTTAGTTTCTCCTTTACAACAAAGTGAATCAGTTATACATATACATATATTCCCATACCTCTTCCCTCTTGCGTCTCCCTCCCTCCCACCCCTCTCGGTGGTCACAAAGCACAGAGGTGATCTCCCTGTGCTATGCGGCAGCTTCCCACTAGCTATCTAATTTACATTTGGTAGTGCATATATGTCCCTGCCACTCTCTCACTTCGTCACAGCTTACCCTTCCCCCTCCCCATGTCCTCAAGTCCATGCTCTAGTAGGTCTGTGTTTTATTCCTGTCCTACCACTAATCTCTTCATGACATTTTTTTTTCTTAGATTCCATATATATGTGTTAGCATACGGTATTTGTTTTTCTCCTTCTGACTTACTTCACTCTGTATGACAGACTCCAGGTCTATCCACCTCATTACAAATAACTCAGTTTCATTTCTTTTTATGGCTGAGTAATATTCCATTGTATATATGTGCCACATCTTCTTTATCCATTCATCTGTTGATGGACACTTAGGTTGCTTCCATGTCCTGGCTATCGTAAATAGAGCTGCAATGAACATTTTGGTACATGACTCTTTTTGAATTATGGTTTTCTCAGGGTATATGCCCAGTAGTGGGATTGCTGGGTCGTATAGTAGTTCTATTTTTAGTTTTTTAAGCAACCTCCATCCTGTTCTCCATAGTGGCTGTATCAATTTACATTCCCACCAACAGTGCAAGAGGGTTCCCTTTTCTCCACACCCTCTTTAGCATTGGTGTTCGTAGATCTTCTGATGATGTCCATTCTAAATGGTGTGAGGTGATAATCTCGTTGTTTTGATTTGCATTTCTCTAATAATTAGTGATTCTTTTTTTTTTTAATTGGAGTATAATTGCTTTACAATGTTCTGTTAGTTTCTGCTATACAATGAACTGAATCAGCTATATGTATACATATACCCCTTCCCTCTTGGACCTCCCTCCCCCCCCGACCCCCTATCCCATCCACCTAGGTTGTCACAAAGCACCAAGCTGAGCTCGCTGTGCTATACAGCAGGTACCCACTAGCTATCTGTTTAACACATGGTAGTGTATTTATGTCAAACCTAATCTCCCAGTTCATCCAACCCTCCTGTTCCCCCTCTGTGTCCATATGTCTGTTCTCTATACCTACATCTCTATTGCTGCCCTACAAATAGGTTCATCTGTACCATTTCTCTAGATTCCACATATATGCGTTAATATACAGTATTTGTTTTTCTCTTTCTGGCTTACTTCACTCTGTATGACAGTCTCTAGATCCATCCACATTTCTACAAATGACCCAATTTCATTCCTTTTTATGGCTGAGTAATATTCCATTGTATACATGTACCACATCTTCTTTATCCATTCATCTGTCTTTGGACATTTAGGTTGTTTCTGTGTCCTGGCTGTTGTAAATAGTGCTGCAGTGAACACTGGGGTACATGTGTCCTTTTGAAATATGGTTTTCTCAGTGTATATGCCCAGTAGTGGGATTGCTGGGTCATATGCTAGTTCTATTTTTAGGTTTTTAAGGAACCTCCCTGCTGTTCTCCACAGTGGCTGTATCAATTTACATTCCCACTAACAGTGCAAGAGGGTTCCCTTTTCTCCACACCCTCTTTAGCATTTCTTGTTTGTAGACTTTTTGATGATGGCCATTCTGACCGGTGTAAGGTGGTACCTCATTGCAGTTTTGATTTGCATTTCTCTAATAATTAGTGATGTTGAGCAGCTTTTCATGTGCTTCTTGGCCATCTGTATGTCTTATTTGGAGAAATGTCTATTTGGTTCTTCTGCCCATTTTTGGATTGGGTTGTTTGTTTTTTTAATACTGAGCTGCATGAGCTGTTCATATATTTTGGAGATTAATCCTTTGTCCATTGATACATTTACAAATATTTTCTCCCATTCTGAGGGTTGTCTTTTCATCTCATTTGTAGTTTCCTTTGCTTTGCAGAAGCTTTTAAGTTTCATTAGGTCCCATTTGTTTATTTTTCTATCTTGTTCCATTGATCAATATTTCTCTTTTTGTGCCAGTACCATATTGTCTTGATTACTGAAGATTTGTAGTATAGTTTGAAGTCAGAGAGTCTGATTCCTCCAGCTCCATTATTCTTCCTTCATGACTGCTTTGGCTATCCAGGGTCTTTTGTGTCTCCATACAAATTTTAAGATTTTTTGTTCTAGTTCCATAAAAAAAATGCCATTGGTAATTTGATAGGGATTGCATTGCATCTGTAGATTGCTTTGGGTAGTATAGTCATTTTCACAATATTGGTTTTTCCAGTCCAAGAACCTGGTATATCTCTCCATCTGTTGGCATCATCGTTAATTTCTTTCATCAGTGGCTTATAGTTTTCTGCATACAGGTCTTTTGTCTCCCTCGGTCGGTTTATTCCTAGGTATTTTATTCTTTTTGTTGCAGTGGTGAATAGGAGTGTTTCCTTAATTTCTCTTTCAAATTTTTCATCATTAGTGTACAGGAATGCAAGAGATTTCTGTGCATTAATTTTGTATCCTGCAACTTTACCAAATTCTACAGGTCTTTTGTCTCCCTAGGTAGGTTTATTCCTAGGTATTTTATTATTTTTGTTGCAGTGGTGGATGGGATTGTTTCCTTAATTTCTCTTTCAAATTTTTCATCATTAGTGTACAGGAATGCAAGAGATTTCTGTGCATTAATTTTGTATCCTGCAACTTTACCAAATTCATTGATTAGCTCTAGTAGTTTTCTGGTGGCATCTTTAGGATTTTCTATGTATAGTAGACAATTTTACTTCTTCTTTTCCAATTTGTACTCCTTTTATTACTTTTTCTTCTCTGATAGCACTGGCTAGGACTTCCAAAACTATGTTGAATAATAGTGGTGAGAGTGGACATCCTTGTCTTGTTCCTGA
>NC_041215.1:65450979-65453140 GCF_002837175.3 Physeter macrocephalus | reverse complement strand
CTTCAGTTTGTTAATATGGTGTATCACATTGATTGATTTGCTTATATTGAAGAATCCTTGCATTCCTGGGATAAACCCCACTTGATCACGGTGTATGATCCTTTTAATGTGCTGTTGGATTCTGTTTGCTGGTATTTTGTTGAAGATTTTTGCATCTGTATTCATCAGTGGTACTGGTCTGTAATTTTCTTTTTTTGTAGTATCTTTGTCTTGTTTTGTTATCAGGGTGATGGTGGCCTCTCATTCTCATGGTAGAATGAGTTTGGGAGTGTTCCTCCCTCTGCTATATTTTGGAGGAGTTTGACAAGGATAGGTGTTAGGTCTTCTCTAAATGTTTGATAGAATTCGCCTGTGAAGCCATCTACTACTGGGCTTTTGTTTGTTGGAAGATTTTTAATCACAGTCTCAATTTCAGTGCTTGTGACTGGTCTGTTTATATTTTCTGTTTCTTCCTGCCTCAGTCTCAGAAGGTTGTGCTTTCCTAAGAATTTGTCCATTTCTTCCACATTGTCCATTTTATTGTCATATAGTTGCTTGTAGTAATCTATCATGATCCTTTTGTATTTCTGCAGTGTCAGTTGTTACTTCCCCCTTTTCATTTCTAATTCTGTTGATTTGAGTCTTCTCCCTTTTTTTCTTGATGAGTCTGGCTAATGGTTTATCAATTTTGTTTATCTTCTCAAAGAACCAGCTTTTAGTTTTATTGATCTTTGCTAGTGTTTCCTTCATTTCTTTTTCATTTCTTTCTGATCTAATCTTTATGATTTCTTTCCTTCTGCTAATATGGGGTTTTTTTTGTTCTTCTTTCTCTAATTGCTTTAGGTATAAGGTAAGAGTGTTTATTTGAGATTTTTCTTGTTTCTTGAGGTAGGATTGTATTGCTATAAACTTCCCTGTTAGAACTGCCTTTGCTGCATCCCATAGGTTTTGGATTGTTGTGTTTTCATTGTCATTTGTTTCTAGGTATTTTTTAATTTCCTCTTTGATTTCTTTAGTGATCTCTTGGTTATTTAGTAGTGTATTGTTTAGCCTCCATGTGTTTGTAATTTTTACAGCTTTTCTCCTGTAGTTGCTATCTAGTCTTATAGCGTTGTGGTCGGAAAAGATACTTTATACAATTTCAATTTCTTAAATTTACCAAGGCTTGATTTGTGACCCAAGATATGATCTGTCCTGGAGAATGTTCCATGAGCACTTGAGAAGAAAGTGTATTCTGTTGTTTTTGGATGGAATGTCCTGTAAATATCAATTATGCCCATCTTGTTTAATGTGTCATTTAAAGCTTGTGTTTCCTTATTTATTTTCATTTTGGTTGATCTGTCCATTGGTGAAAGTGGGGTGTTAAAGTCCCCTACTCTTATTGTGTTACTGTCGATTTCCCCTTTTATGGCTGTTAGCATTTGCCTTATGTATTCAGGTGCTCCTCTGTCGGGTGCATAAATTTTTACAATTATTATATCTTCTTCTTGCATTGATCTCTTCATCATCATGTAGTGTCCTTCTTTGTCTCTTGCAGTAGTCTTTATTTCAAAGTCTGTTTTGTCTGATATGAGAATTGCTACTCCAGCTTTCTTTTAATTTCCATTTTCATGGAATATCTTTTCCATCCCCTCACTTTCAGTCTGTATGTGTCCCTAGGTCTGAAGTGGGTCACTTGTAGACAGCATATGTACAGGTCTTGTTTTTGTATCCATTCAACCAGTCTGTGTCTTTTGGTTAGAGCATTTAATCCATTCACATTTAAGGTAATTATCGGTATGTATGTTCTTATTACCGTTTTCTTAATTGTTTTGGGTTTGTTATTATAGGTCTTTTCCTTCTCTTGTGTTTCCTGCCTAGAGAAGTTCCTTTAGTATTTGTTGTAAAGCTGGTTTGTAGTGCTCAATTCTCATAGCTTTTGCTTTTCTGTAAAGGTTTTAATTTCCCCATCAAATCTGAATGAGATCCTTGCTGGGTAGAGTAAGGTTGAAGGTTTTTCCATTTCATCACTAAATATGTCCTGCCACTCCGTTTTGGCTTGCAGAGTGTCTGCTGAAATATCAGCTGTTAGCCTTATGGGGAGTCCCTTGTATGTTATTTGTTGCTTTTCCCTTGCTGCTTTTAATATTTTTTCTTTGTATTTAATTTTTGATAGTTTGATTAATATGTGTCTCTGTGTGTT
>NC_041215.1:65416664-65450836 GCF_002837175.3 Physeter macrocephalus | reverse complement strand
GATCGACTATTTCCTTTCCCATGTTAGGAAAGTTTTCAACTATAATCTCTTCAAATATTTTCTCAGACCCTTTCTTTTTGTCTTCTTCTTCTACCCCTATAATTCGAATGTTGGTGCATTTAATGTTGTCCCAGAGGTCTCTGAGACTGTGCTCAATTCTTTTCATTCCTTTTTCTTTATTTTGCTCCCTGGCAGTTATTTCCACCATTTTATCTTCCAGCTCACTTATTCGTTCTTCTGCCTCAGTTATTCTGTTATTGATTCCTTCTAGAGTATTTTTAATTTCAGTGATTGTGTTGTTCATCACTGTTTGTTTGCTCTTTAGTTCTTCTAGATCCTGTTAAATGTTTCTTGTATTTTCTCCATTCTGTTTCCGAGATTTTGGATCATCTTTACTATCATTACTCTTAATTCTTTTTCAGGAAGGTTCCCTATTTCGTCGTCATTTATTTGGTGTTGTAGGTTTTTACCTTGCTCCTTCGCCTGTAACATATTTTTTTCTAGTTTCATTTTTTTTTTTTTTTGATGGGTGGTGCTATATTCCTGTCCTACTTGTTGTTTGGCTTGACACGTCCAGCACTGGAGGTTGCAGGCAGTTGGATAGAGCTGGGTCTTGGTGCTGAGATGAGGACCTCTGAGAGGCTCACTCCGATTGATATTCCCTGGGGTCTCAGGTTCTCTGTTAGTCCATAGGTTTGGACTCGGAACTCCCACCACAGGAGCTTGGGCCCAACCTCTGGCTTGGGAACCAAGATCCCACAAGCTTCGTGGTGTGGTAAAAAAATAAAGTGGGGGGAAGAAAGGAAAAAAGAAGAAAGGAGCAGTAAAATATCAAAGAATAATAAACAAAATAAAATTAGAAAGATGGGGCTTCCCTGGTGGCGCAGTGGTTGCGCGTCCGCCTGCCGATGCAGGGGAACAGGGTTCGCACCCCGGTCTGGGAGGATCCCACATGCCGCGGAGCTGGGCCCGTTGAGCCATGGCCGCTGAGCCTGCGCGTCCGGAGCCTGTGCTCCGCAACGGGAGAGGCCACAACAGAGAGAGGCCCGCATACCACAAAAAAAAATAATAATAATAAATAAATAAAAAATTAGAAAGATGAAAAATATATTAGGAAAAATAAAACTATAATTGAAACATGCAACAAGGTAAAATAAAACCACAAAAGAAAAAAAAAGTGTGTGTGGGGGAACAAGTCAAAAGGAGAGAGCAATAACAAAGTATAAAGAATAAAGTAGAATTAGAAAAATAAAAATGTAGAAGAATCAACAACAGTGAATCCACAAGGTAAAACAGAACTCCAATCTAAAAAAGGAAAAAAGAAAAAAAAAAGCCTTGGCTATGGGGGTGGAGTTTTGGCAGGGATGGAACTTAGGCAGGGGCGGGGTTTAGGATGGGGCGAGACCTAAGCAGGTGGGGATGTGATGTTTGAGCCTGGGGTGGGGCCTAGGCCCAGGGCGGGGCGGGTGGGGCGGGGGACACAACATTCAAGTGTGGGGTGGGGCCTCTGCTTAGGACCTGCTGCAGAAGGTAGAGGCAGCATGTTGAAAGGAGGGCCTCCGGAGGGTGGAGTTCTGGAGTTTGGAGGTAGGGCCCTGAGTGAGGGTGTGTGGGCGGGGTGTAGGCCCAGCTCGTTGGAGGGGGTCTCCGAGTGTAGAGGTGGGGCCCTGGGGGGGGGTGTAGGGGCGGGGCTTGGGCTCTGCACAGCAGGAGGGAGGCTCTGAGGGCAGAGGATTAGGCCTGGGAGCCCAACAGGCTTCCTGGTGCCTGAGTGGACAGGGAAAGTACTGGCCCCATTCCCTTCTGTTCCTTTATGCCCTGCCGTATCATCTGCCCCAGCGTCTCCACCGTCGACACTGGACCCCTAACCATGGGTGGGTCCCGCTGGGTGTAGGAACTCCTCCCCTCCCCCAGCCACCCCTCACGGGTGTCGGTCCTGGAGGTCTGGACTTTACTTTTGCTCCGCCTTCCCTCCCTCTCACTCCCTTAGCACCTGCGCAGCTGGAGGGGTCCTAGGTGGGCAGAGGATCAGGCCCTGGATCTCAACAGGTTCCTGGGGGTCCGAGTAGTCAGGGGAAACCTGGCCACGCTCCCTTTTGATTCTCTGCCCTCCCAGTGGTTCCCCAAGTTCCCCCTTCAGGTGTGGGATCCCTTCCCCTTCCGCAGCCGCCCCTCAGCAGCGCCAGTCCTGTCCTGCATCCACTTCTCCCCCCCTTCACTCCTCCCACACCCCACATCCTACCCGGTAGCTGGCTCTTCCTCCTGTCCCCTTAGGTGTCTGTGGCCCCCCACCGGTGCTTGGTAGGTGCCCTAGTTGGGAGGAGATGCAAATTCCGTGTCCTCCTAGTACACCATCTTGACTCTACCTCCCTCATTGCTTTTTGGTCTTAGGATTCTTTGACACTCTTAAAAGTTATTGAGCACTCCAAAGTGCTTTTGCTTATAAGGGTTACGTATATCGCTGTTTACAGAAAATAAAACTAAGAAGACTGTAAAATAGTTTAAGTTTGTTTAAACAATAATAATAAACTCGTATGTTAACATAACATTTTTCTTTAGGAGAAATAAAACCAAAAATAGTGAGAAACGTGGCATTGTTTTACATTTATGAAAATCTCTTCAGTATCGGGGTTAGCAGAAGATACATAGATTCTCATATCTGCTTCACACACTTCATTCGCTGTCAGGGCTATGATGGCACCACATGTCATACAGCAAAATGTGTAGGAACTTTTTCTCTCCATCTTTCTCCACATCTCTCCTCTAATAAGTTTCCTCTAGCCCCTTAGCTGAATTTGTGTTTTGTTTCACCCTTACTTCTCTTGATCCAACCAGATAAAATTAACATTTTATGAATTAGCTGCTATTCAAACAGGAAGAGTCAATCTTTGTAATTCAAATAGAGGTTACCTTTTTCCATAAACTCTCAGTTCTAGTAGTTATGATTCTTTGGAAACCAGTTTAAGAATGGCTATCATTGTTAGAGTTTTAAGAGTTCAAAAATAACACCCTTTTTTCTTCTTCTTGAGTTGAAAACCAGTAAGAGAAATACTGGGCAGATAACTACTAGATAGCAGGACTGTAGATCTTCACCTGCTCTTGGGTGGCATGGACCACTGCAGACTTCCCCTGAAAGGGGAGATCAGAAAAAAGAAAATCCAGAAGGGGCTGAACCACATGGCCCAGCATCTTCCCCAGACTTTCCAGTCATCTGTCATTCCTTTCCTACTAAGCAAGAGAGAGAAAAGAGGCCGGGGATCTTATTCCAGAAAGAACTGGAAGTAATTGTCCCTCCTGTTCTCAACAAGATGCTTGTTTATGTTTTATCTTTTATAAATGTGGACAACAGAGTTTTACTGTCATGAATTAGTAATGGCTCAACAGCCACCCTCTCTCACTCAGTAATGACTAGCATAAGAAGGCTTAAGGTCACCTTTCCAAAACTCAAATCATCATTTATTTCCCTGTACTCTCTACAACATTGTTAACAGAACTATTGAAGTCAGTTCTTTGGACAGAGTCCACGTTGCAGTTTGCTTATCATGAGAGTTATTAGATATTACATGGCTTGAAAAATTAGATGTCTTGTGAAAACTCTAGTGCAATTTGAATAGTCATGCGATCTGTTTTAAAAGTTTTTAGGCTAAAACTGTCAGGATGTGTGCCCATTATGAATCAATTTTAATTATAATACATTCATGGGGGATATTCTAGGAAGTGTAAAATCCAGAAACACAGGTTACTGAGTTTTAATCCCAGCCCTGCCATGCACTAGCTGTGCAACCTCAAACAAGTTCTAGTTCCATATCTTCTCTCAGCTTCATTCTTCTGAATTATAAAATGGGGAAAGTCAGAACATTTTCCTCAAAAGAGTGTTATGAAGTTTAAATAAGAAAATGCAGGCAAAGCATTTATTATGTTTGGGGCACAATAATTGCTCAGTATAGGTTCATTAAATATTATGTATATTACAAGAATATTATTTTTATGTGTTATTTTTGTAATCCAGAACATTAGGCAATTATATAACATATAACATATTATTTTACTCCCTCATTTTCTGATTTCTGCTTTTTCTGGGTTAAGTTTTAGCCATTGATCTATACTGAGGGGCATTTAAAACAGCTGTTTGAAACTTACCATCGTCATTCAGGAAGAGTTGTTGGGAACTATGTTTCATAGCATCATCTCTGTAAAGACCTTGGGGGAAATAGTTCCTACAGGTCTCAGTCTAAAGAATTGATGTCCCTTTCCCATGCATTGGGTTTGTGTTTCTATCTTAAATTGTATGACAGATCATGTTTCCTTTTTTAAATTGCTGTTGAAGAAGCTCGGCAACAAACTTGCAGCCCTCTGTTAACAAAGTGGACTCTATGTTGTGACATATATTTTAAATACTAATCTTAACCTTCATCTCTCTCTCCCACCTCATCTTTATGTTCTCTTCCTCCCCAGTTTCTTCACATAATTTTTATCTTCTTTTTGCTACATCTTTGTAAGAGACTGCACATACTTTGTGAATGAGAAGAAACATAGATATATATTTAAAATAAAAACGTGTGAGTGTAAAATAAATCTTTAAACCTTAGGAACATACTTGACCTAATGAAATAGTTGTGGGTAATTTCATTTGATTAGTTTCTTGGTCATTGTATAAAACTGGTTTGAATGAAAATGCTTTAGGTGATTTGTGACATGGGTGGCTGTACGATGTCACTACAGTGTCACTCATCTCCCTTGAGCTTGTGATTATATGCTCTTCCATATCAAGCACATAACTGTATGTGTTGTTGCTCTTGCCTAACAGCTGTCCAGATAAAATTGGCGTTTCTCTTGTATTCTTTTCTTTTAATAAATGTATTATTTATTTATTTTTGGCTGCATTGGGTCTTCGTTGCTGCATGTGGGCTTTCTCTAGTTGTGGTGAGTGGGGGCTACTCTTCGTTGCAGCACGCGGGCTTCTCATTGTCATGGCTTCTCTTGTTGCGGAACACGGGCTCTAGGCATGCAGGCTTCTGTAGTTGTGGCATGTGGGCTCAGTAGTTGTGGCTTGCAGGCTTTAGAGCACAGGCTCAGTAGTTGTGGTGCACGGGCTTAGTTGCTCTGCAGCATGTGGGATCTTCCCCGGGCCAGGGCTCAATCCCATGTCCCTTGCATTAGCAGGTGGATTCTTAACCATTGCGCCACCAGGGAAGCCCTCCCTTGTATTCTTGAGTTAGTAGAGTTGAGGTTTTAGAGTGCCACAAAATGGTAGGAATGGAGTATCAAAAGACTTGACAATTAATGCATCCTTTATAAGGGAAAGTGAGGTTAAGGTGACAGGACAGATTGTGGGTACTGAAAGAATTATATATAGCAGGGGGAAGAGTTATATATAGCAGGCAAGAAATATATAACCAGGGGCACCAAACAATCAATTTTTATTTGCTGTTGGTTCACCTTCTATTTAGGGAATATTTTGAGGTTTTATATTGTTTTAGTAGTTTCAAGGTATTTTATGTCTGTTTACAGTGGTTATAATTATTTTCTGTCTTTGAAACCCAAATCTCGAATATTGAAAACTATTATTTTTCCTTAATCCTAATTTCCTTCCCCCCAAATCTAATCAGTTATCAAATCTTATTACATCTTCCTTTGAATCCCCATTAGTCAAATTAGGGACTATAGGAGGTGAGTTTAAAATCCTTTTAATTTCTAAATGTCTGCAGTCTCTGCCCATAATCTCTAGTCTTCTTGCCTAGATTCAGTAGACTCTGTTATGGCCTCTCCCATTGCAGAGCACAGGCTCGGGAAGCACAGGCTCAGTGGCCATGGCTCACGGGCGCAGCCGCTCCGCGGCATGTGGGATCTTCCCAGACCAGGGCACGAACCTGTGTCCCCTGCATTGGCAGGCGGACTCCCAACCACTGCGCCATCAGGGAAGTCCCCGGTAGACTCTTAAAGAGTTCTTCATGTTTGGCCTTTTGCTTCTCAAATTCTTTTTTTTTTTTTTTTTTTTTTTTTTGCGGTACGCGGGCCTCTCACGTTGCGGAGCACAGGCTCCGGACATGCAGGCTCAGCGGCCATGGCTCACAAGCCTAGCCGCTCCGCGGCATGTGGGATCCTCCCGGACCAGGGCACGAAACCTGCATCGGCAGGCGGACTCTCAACCACTGCTCCACCAGGGAGGCCCTCAAATTCATTTTTATACCTCATCAGCAAGTGAACCTATTTCATTGCCATCATGGCTGGCTATCTGTTGCCTACGAGACTGTCTAATGATGATTCACCTTTTCAAGTGATACATCATTAGGATGAATTAGTTTTAATTGCACTAATGGTAGTCTCAGAAAGTGGAAATTCCTTTTAGTTTGTTTTAAGGATGCTAAGAAGTAATGAAGTTTTCCCTAAGAATTTTAGATATTCCAGAAATGATACTTTGTACTTTGAGGAATTTAGGACTAAATAAGAGTGTCTATAAGTCATGTCTAGCATATACATATTAGCTGCTAATATAATTTCTCAATGTTTTTTGGCTGGAATTTAATGTTTAATGCTATAATCTGGTTTTTGATGCCAGAATGCATTTATATGCTTCTCATCTGCTTGTATTTTATTTTATATTGAACAACGTATAACTTCTATTTTGAAGTTATGGCAAAGATTCTGTAGTCAAAATCCATCACCAACACTGGAGAGACTACTAAATAAGAAATTTTAAGTCTTATTCAAAGGAATTTTTTTTTTTTGGTGGCATGTGGGATCCTAGTTCCCCAACCAGGGATCGAACCTGAGCCCGCTGCATTGGAAGCGCTGGGTCTTATTGCCAGGGAAGTCCTTAAAGGAATTTTAAGCCTTCTAATAGGTGTGACTCCTGTGGTCAGACTGTAATCAGCTACCTTTTAATAATAATAAGTACAAATACTATTAAAGTTGTACAGAGAGCAGTAACACTCGTATTGTTGATATGTTTTCTTGCTTTGCAACATATATCATGGAATAACAGCTATATCGGGGAGAATATCATGTAGAAACATATTTATCTGTTCTCAATTAAGTAGTTTGTTATGTTATTGCATTTTTCTTTGTATGACGTTTTTTTTCACCACTAGAATAAACCTAGATGGTTGTTTTAATTTTTATAGCATTGAAAGAAACAATGTAGGGTCCATATCAAGTTTAGAATCATAATTTTCAAAAATGAGTCACAATCAAGACATATATATGTATTGATTACTAATTAAGGCACGGCCATATCAATAATAGCAATGCTATTTGGAACAAAAATCAAGTAGAATGTACTAGCTTTTCCTTGTAGTTGTTTTTCCCTTCGAGTTACTAACTTGATATGAGATTGCGTCTTATTTATACATTACAAATGCTTATTCTGTTTATGGCTGTGTAGTATAAGTAGCATGTGCTAGCATTTAATAAAGTTTATAATTTTCTGATAAATTTGGTATTTGGTATATGGCATGTAGTTTTTTTTAAATAAAAGTTTATACATATGAACAAAAATAGACTGCATTCTGAATGTGTGCATATCAATATTTCAGCCTTTTCTTAAAAAGTTATTAAAATGATTAAAAAATACTAATTACATAAATACTGTACTTTGTTTTTATAGAACTTTCACCTATAATCTTTTTTTTTTCTTTTAAAGATCAGTGGATAAGTCTGTCATAGTGTATGATACTGTAAGTATTTCAAAATCTTGTGTGATCTCTGTGAATTATGTTTGCTTATTAGGCTACTGAACTTCAAGTTTAGCTAGGCAAGATGAGAAAAATGTACATATTTTTTCTGTTTAGGATGCCCAAGAATATAATATATACATTTTCAGAAATGTTAAAATAGTTATGCAGGTAAGGTATTGGTTCTGGGACAAGCCCTTAAATATTTCAATAATGGTTTTAAGATAGACAGATGTTTAGTCTGATCAAAGAAAATATAGATTTAAAGAGCATCATTATTTAAAAAATCACTTTAAGTCAATTTTTCTTAAACTCTTACACCAGGTTTCCATAACAGCAAAGGAATGTTTACCCAAGGGTTTTGGGAAGGTATAGCTGAAAGCTGAAAGTGGCTTTATCACTTTAGAGTCCCACCTGGATTTAGAGACTAGTATAAGAAGAGTAGGTTATAAAGGATTTGGAAAAATGGGGCTTTTTGGTAGATGCATGTGAATAAAGTCCAGGTTGCATAAGTATGAAGTAAAGTGAACGTTTAATATATAGTGAAGGTATGATTGATGAAAATATTCTCCAAAAGAAATCGGTGTTGAGTAGGACCTTACAGTGGTTGAGCTTAGGTTGTAACTATGCCAGCAAAGAAATAGAGATGTGAATTATCAAAGTGTAGTGGGTCAAGCAAGGAAGCTAAGCTAGTCCTCCACACAGCAGTTCAAATTATTGAGTTCTGGCAGGAAGTGGGAAAGAGTACTCAAATGAGGTGAAATAGATCCTTAATATTTCTCAGGAAATTTTCACGAGATTTTACATTCACAGAAATAGCTATAATGTTAAATTTTCTCCATAAAATATGTATATGAGTCTCAGTGAAGTACATCTAGTTGTTGGATGGCCAGCTAAGTATACTAAATATTGAAATGACTAATTTCTACTCACTGGTCTGCAGTGGGTACAGTCAAATGCCATAGCAAAAATACAAATAATTTCATGGTTACTATTAGTAAGTTGAGACAAATCAGCCAGGAGTATATTATGCTAAAAATTTTAGCAGACAGCAGTGCTGATAATTGAGAAAGAGTGAAATAAGTACTTGATAATGTTATTAGTTATAAATGCTATTCTCTATTCATTGGGTAAAGTTTTGGTTTATATTAGTGACTCATAATATTAGAATACATAGAGTATATAAACCATTCAGGTCAAACAAGTCTTTATCAGTAGCTTTACTCTTTCCTGAGTAAATAT
Organism: Physeter macrocephalus; assembly: GCF_002837175.3. Taxonomy (NCBI): domain Eukaryota; kingdom Metazoa; phylum Chordata; class Mammalia; order Artiodactyla; family Physeteridae; genus Physeter; species Physeter macrocephalus. The sequence continues at coordinate 65,441,921 of NC_041215.1, read as the reverse complement.
AAAGCTGTTTGTGTTGTTTTTCAGAATACTGAGAATATACTTCACACCTTGACTCAGCACACCAGGTCTGAACTTAACCTCACTTTGTATTAATGTAATTAAAAAATTGGTCTGAGGATATATAATAGTTGTTTTTATTAACTAGGTATGTCACAACTTGTGCCTTTGCACCCAGTATCCTTTTACTTGCTACTGGTTCAATGGACAAAACAGTGAATATCTGGCAGTTTGACTTGGAAACACTTTGCCAAGGTTAGTAAGAATATCATGTGTAAACCCAGTTCAGCACTATTCACCATTAAAATGAGAAATTCAGTAATTTTTTGACAAATTATTCATGTTGCTTTTCTCAATATAAGCATACATCCAAATTTAATATAATTTACAAATAATTTTAGAGAACCCAGTGTTAAAGTTAGCCCAGACATCTACATTAAAACTGTTGGTAAATACTTTTGGATGCACATTCATGTATATCATACCTCCCATAGTTTTGTAAGCTCTTTATTTATACTCCATACTAATTTTTCAGATAAATATAGCCTAGAACAAAATAGAAATGATAGTTTTATCTTGTTGGTTTTATTTTTGGTTTTATCAAGCAACATTGACACATAATTTAGGAGCTTTATTTTTATCACTGTCAGAATTAACCAATTAGTGGTGCTGATATGCAGATGACAGATCACATATAATACTTCTGCTGATATGAATTTTATAAAATAAAGATAAACTTTTTCTGGAGTGAAAAATGTTCCAAAAGAGTAGCATTTAATGTAGCATTAAATAATACTTTATACGTAGTATTATTTGATTTTTTAAAATTTCTTAAAGGATGTTAAAGTAGAAAACACAGACTTAAGAAAATTTCATGTACTTTTTAGTACAAAGTGAGAATGTTTATAAAGGATATACTTTTTCTTTTGCTTGTTGTTTTTTCACTTACTTTTTGTGGGGGTTTTTTGGTTTGTTTTTTAAGCAAGGATCGCAGAAGATCAACCAAAGCAATTTACTGAAGATTGGTCAGAGGACGATGTATCAAACTGGCTTTGTGCACAAGGTTTAAAAGACCTTGTTGGTATTTTCAAAATGAATAACATTGATGGACGAGAACTGTTGAATCTTACAAAAGAAAGTCTAGCTGATGATTTGAAAATCGGTAAGACTAGTGAAAGTTAGGCAGTCTTAAAAACAACTTTTAATAATTTACTCTGAGATTGGCTTTAATTGCATTAATGGTTTCCTCTTAATATTCTAGCACAGTAGTAGTTCTGGTATATATCTGTGTATAGAAGTACATTATATTTTTATTAGATTATGGAAAAGAAATGTTACTGTTTCTTTAGGTAATTAAAGCTATCATGTAACTGTAATTTTTAAAATGTATATATTTTTAAAATTGTGATATAATTCACCCTTTTATAAGTGTACAGTGCAGTGACTATTCAGAGTTGTGTAACCATCACCATTATCTGATTCCAGAACATTTTCATCATTTCAGAAAGAAACTCCATTCCCATTAGTAGTCACTCCTATTCCTTGTCTCTCTGGCTCCTGGCAACCATTAATCTACTTTCTGTCTCTAAGGATTTGCCTGTTCTACATTTCATAAAATGTATGGCCTTTTGTGTCTGGCCTCTCTTGTATAGCATGTTCTCAAGGTTCATACATGTTGTATATATTAGTACTTCACTTTTTTATGGCCGAATAATACTCCATTGTATGAATTTATCACTTTTTGTTCATCCATTCACCAGTTGATTGGATTTAGATTGTTCCCATTTTTTAGATTTTATGAAAAATGCTTCTATGAACATTCATATACAAGTTTTGTGTGGGCATCTGTTTTCAGTTTTCTAGGGCATTACCAAATCATATTGACAGAACTTGGACGGAAGAAGATGTCTCCTTTTGTGATTGGGAGTTGGGAATGAGTGTTATTAAACTTAATTGCTCAGGAAGAAAAGATCCTTTACCAGCTTGAGGGCTAGTAGCCCCTCAGTATGGGCAATGAGCAACATTTGGCTCTATTTACTATAACTCTGAAAAGGCATCTGGCTCTTAATAAGATGACAAATTAAATAGGCCATCAGCTCCTATACCCTCTTCCCCACCCCTTCCCCATCCCTGGAAATGCTACATAATTGAAAACTGATGGAGTCTAGACACAAATAACCATCAAATGTACAGAACAAAACTCTGAAAACTGTCGAGTGGAATTGGTGGATCATATGGTAACTCTGTGCTTGCATTTGAAGAACTGCCAGGCGATTTTCCAAAGCAACTGCTTTTTTATGTTCTCACCAGCAGTGTATGAGGATTCCAATTTCTCTGCATCCTCATCAACACTTGTTTAGTTTTTCAATTCTAGCCATCCTAGTGGTTTCTCATTGTGGTTTTGATATGCATTTTCCTGATGACTAGTGATGTTGAACAGCTTTCCATATGCTCATTGGCCATTTGTATATCTTTGGAAAAATGTCTATTCAGATTCTTTGCCCATTTTAAAAACTGGATTATTTGTCTTTTTATTGTTGAGTTGTTTATATAAATTTAGATACTAGACCCTTAATCAGATATATGATTTGTAAATATTTTCTCCCATTCTGTGGGTTATCATTACACTTTCTTGAAAGTGTCCTTTGATGCACAAAAGTTATAAATTTTGGTGAAGTCCAGTTTATCTGTTTTTTTTCTGTCATTCCTTGTGCTGTAGGTGTCATATCTAAGAAACCCAAACCTAATCCTGAACCTTGAAGATTTATACCTGTGTTTCTTCTATGACTTTTATAGTTCTAGCTCTTAACATTTAGATGTGTGATCAATTTTGACTTAATTTTTGTATATAATGTGAGGTAAGGGTTTAGCTATATTCTTTCAGATGTATATATCCGGTTGTCCCAGCACCATTTGTTGAAAAGACTATTCTTTCCCCTTTAAATTGTCTTGGCACCCTTGTTAAATATCAGTTGACCATAAATGTGAGGGTTTATTTCTGGACTCTCAATTCTATTTCACTGATCTATTTGTCTATCCATATGCTAGTGCCACAGTGTCTTAATTACTATAGCTTTGTAGTAAGTGTTGAAATTGAAAATTGTGTGTCCTCTATCTCTGGGTTTTTTTTATCCCCAGGATTGGTTTTGCTCCTTTGGGTCCCTTGGCATTTCCATATGAATTTTAGGATCAACTTGTCAAATCTGCAAAAAAGCCACCTGACTTTGATGGGGATTATACTGAATTTCTACATCAATTTGGGGATTATTGTCATTTTAACAATATTAATTCTTCTGATCCATAAGCACAGGATATTTTTATGTTTATTCAGGTCTTCTTAATTTCTTTTTCAACAGTGCTTTGTAATTTTCAATGCACAAGTCATTTTTTCTTAAGTGTACAATCCACTGGTTTTTAGTATACTCACAGAGTTGTACAACCATCACCACTATCTAATTTCAGAACATTTTTATCCCCCCAAAAGAATCACATTCTTTCCTCTTTCTAGCCTCTTGGCAACCACTAATCTATCTTCTGTAGAAATAGGATCTACCTATTTTGGACATTTCTTTTAAGTGGAACCATACAATATGTGGCCTTTTGTATCTGGCTTTTTTAATTTAACCTTACAAGGTTCATCCATGTTTTTGTATGTGTAAATACTTCCTTTTTATGGCTGGATAATATTCCATTGTATGGCTATACCACATTTTGTTTATCCACTCATCAGCTGATGGCCATTTGGGTTGTTTCTGCTTTTTGGCTGTTATCAATAATGCTGCTGTGAATATATATGTATGAGTCTTTTGTGAGTATATTTTCAGAATTTCCCTTGGATACATGATTAAAAGTAGAATAACTCTACATATACCATTTTGAGGAACTGGCAGACTGTTTTCCAAAGCAGCTGTACTATTTTACATTCCCACCAGCAATGTGTGAGCTTTCCGCTTTCTTCACCTCTTTGTCAACACTGGTTATTACCTAGCTTATTGATTATAGCCATTCAATAGATGTGAAGTGGTATTTCATTGTGGTTTTTGATTTGCATTTACCTAATGATATGGAGCATATTTTCGAGTGCTTATTGGCTGTTTATATATCTTCTTTGGTTAAAATTGGTTTGTCTTTTAATTGTTGAATTGTAAGAGTTGTTTTATGTGTTCTGGTTACTATCAATACATCCTTATCAAAAACAGTTTGAAGTCTTAGTGTTGTGCTCTAATGAACATAATACTCAGACACTTATCAGTATGCTCTAGTAAAATCTTAATTAACCAGAAAGCTTAGGAAATAGGATGTCCATAGTGAATTTACTGTTAATGAGGAGTCAAAGAGCAAAAAAAGTGTTTGTTATAGAAAATCATTCTAAAGTATAGTAGTATACTTTCATTACATAGTAAATATAGTATGTGAACCTGTTTAAGTGTCTTGGAAGCTTATGGCCTTTTAAGAAGTTAATAGAATGATGATTTTGTGAAAATAATTAGAATCAGATGGTTTTGTACTCAGGCCATACTGTGAAAGTTATTTTTGTATCTCTAGTAACTTATTTTCCTTTATAATTTATAATTTACTCTTTCTTCCTGAAAGTAGGTAATAGAGTACAGGTTTTTCTTTGTTTTTGTTTTTGTTTTTTTTTTAAAGTTCTGGTGAATTTAGCATGTTCATTAGCTGATTTCTCATTACTCTCTCACAATAAGTTTTAACAATACCTTATCACACCAAAGCACATGACAATATAAAATAATAATTTCAGATTTCAACAAAGGATGTTTCAAAACATAAGAGAGCATAGTAAAAACAACAGGAATAGAATTCTGTCCCAATTGCCCGATAAATAAAGTATAAGAAATTCTTACAAGATTCAATTAATGGCCTGAAATAGTTTTTGAAGGTGAGTCTCCGGTTTAGTAGTTATGATCATTTTGAAGTTTGGTGAAATAAGTTTTGGAACTACCAGTCTCAAGCCAAAATTGAAATATAATTTAAATAAGTCTGCTGTGGTCTAAAAGCTGAATTAGGAAGATCATTATAAATGGAGACAAGAACATTGCATACTCTCAAGTGCTACTTTAAGCTACAGTGAATTTCTGTTAGTCTTGAGTTTTAAGAAAAGTAGGCTCTTCCTCAAAACAGTAAATTGGAGTAATAGAGAAGTGAAATTAGGTCTAGAAAAAAATGTGTTAAGAGGCAAACTGATGAATATGTGTTAATGAATTTTACTCTTGTGATGCATAACTATTTTACTTGCATTTACTTTTGTGGTACAGCTGTTAAAACGGTTCCTATGTCAATGTGAATAAATATGAATTTAACATCATATGAAGGAAGTTAATTTTCAGTGAAGTATATTGGAGTGTTAGGGAACAAAGTAGTATATCTATTACGTTTGACACAAAAATTATTTTTAATGAGTCAAGCAGTCTATCACATCTTTTTTCAATGAACCTTTGTAAATATACAATAAATGAACCTTCTATAGATTTGAGTATCTGTTGGAACCTGGTATTTTAACCTAGAGTAATAGTCCTTTTCTAGGGTAGTGTTAATGAAAACTAAGGGTACAATAGACATACAGTTTTAGGTAGGAAATAACTCCTTATATCTAGTGCTGTATTTGCATAAGGAATATCCAGAAAGAGATTACAGGTACAAGAGATCCTTGATATTAAGAGAGGTATGCCTTAAGACATATGTGTATCCATGAATTTGTGAACTCTACGACAGCCTTTAATATTGCAACCAAAAGGCATAAAGTATGAAGATAAACAACAAGAAAGTCTCTTTGAGATGTGATACTAAGCAAGCAGTAAGTCCACTAACTAGCCACGTGATTTTCATCTGCAGTTTGGCTTCAGTTTATATCCAGGCCTCAGGAATATTGCAAACTGCTACCTATCCTGGAGTTTGGAATTGCTGTAGACAATATAATGGTAGAACCATGAATGACAAATTACAAGGAACTATTGTATATCGTGTCAGTCCTTACCCTTATATTCAACTAATTATCAGTCATAGATTCTTAATTGGGAATGAGGTTTTTTCAAAGCCTTCCCTCTTCTTTTTGCTCTTGTCTTTCCAAGAAACCATGAAAGCACATGGGACATTTTTATCATTTTCTGCCTTAAAAATTATAATATCAAATTATTATATCAAATGCTTTTTAAAACTTTATGCACCAGCTGTCTTAACATCCTCAGATTTTGGAAGTTTCATGTTTCAAATCCTAGTAATAATTCCTTATGTAGACTTTCACTTGTTGCCTAACTGCCTATACTGTTAAGTAACAAGAACATTTACCATTTTTTCTTTACACACAGTTGAAGTGAAATAGTCCTTTCACATGTATAGGCCTGTGCACTGACCTGCTGTTAGAGTGGGCCCAACCCTTCCAGTTCAGCTGCTGCTCTTAAATTGGCCTACCCCACTTTCCTGAGAGTAGGGCATTTCAGGGTCTCCATTCCTCAGGCCTATCAGATGTCCTGTTCCTTCCACATTGATATCAAATCACAGGTCTTATGGATGTTGGTGGTTTATTCTCTTCTACTTATATAGTGGGATTCATCAGGATACCCTGCTACCTTGTTTTGTTGGAAGTGTGGGTGGGATTTGATTTTGCTATCTCGTTGCTCTGTTTTTATGTGGGGATTCAGAGAAGTTTAAAAATTATATTGCTTCTATCACCATCTTCTCTAAATCCTTTAAAAAAATCCCTACTGTACCTATAGTTGTGTGTCCCTTTTCTTTCCTAATATAGTTTTTATGTCTTGTTTTCTCTTGATCTTTCAAATCAGAAGTTTGTTAATAAATTTTATTTTTAAAAAATAAAAAGGTTTTAAGTTTTCTCCAAGAAACCAGCTTTTGATTCTGTTGTTCTGTCTCAGGGCATTGCAGAGGTGATTCAGTGACCAGCCCAGTGGGCTGTAATTGTTAGTCCAGGCCATAGCGCTCTCTTGTTACCCTGCCTCCAGCTCATGCTGGCTTTGCTGCCTTAGCAGTGATATTTACAGGACAAAGTTGGGGAGAGTGAAGGCTACAAGGAGAAAGGTATCTTCCATTTGTGTACACAAATCTCTGCTTTAAGCTATTTCCCATCCCCTACTCTGGAACCTAGTTTCTTCTGTTTCCTTGAGGGTTTTTGGAATTTTGTTTTGTATTTTTGATGGTTATTTGTGTCCAGACTCCATCAATTCTCAATTATGTAGCATTTCCAGGGTTTGGGAAGGGGTGGGGAAGAGGGTACAGGAGGTGATGGCCTATTTAATTTGTCATCTTATTAGTAGCCAGATGCCTTTTCAGAGTTATAGTAAATACAGCTAAATATTGCCCATTGCCCATACTGAGGGTTTACTAGCCTTCAGCTGGTAAGGGTCTTTTCTTTCTGAGCAGTTAAGTTTAATAACACTCACTGCCAAACCCCGATCACAAAAGGAGATGTCTTCTTCTGGCCAAGTTTTGTGCATATGATTTGGTAACTGCTTGCCTGAGGGCATTCTTAAATGACATTAAAATTAGACAAGGGTAACACACAATTTAACCTTTTCTTATCCAGTACATTTTGAAATAGGGTTTCTATATTCTTTATTAATAAATATTCTAAATATTGGCACACATGTATATTTGACAGGGTAATATATATATTGTTTTAGAATATTAAATACCTCTATATCCTTATTACATGTTGTATAATTTTCCCCTTAAATGATATGACTTAATTATGTTAGTTATGTAATTATTAACGTGTCTGATTAGTCTAATTATAAACATGTTGTGGTGGTTTTAAAAAATTGTTTTAAAAATCCTCAATTTTGTTTCAGTGAATTACATAGGAGGTAAGTCATAGGAAAGCAGTAAAGCAGTTCCTAAGATGTAGGCAGCTACTAGGTTGACTTGCCATACTTCCATAGATATGGTCAATGAGTCCAAATAGATTTGAACAGTTTATTACTCATGGCACAGCAAGCAGCATGAGCTTCATATTTAAATTGGTTGCCCTTTCCACCTAGTCTTGTGGGGGCAATTTGTGTTGGTGTCATAGCTGAGGAACCCTGAGTTTATGAAACCCCCCCCCGCCCAGTCTTATAAAGGGACTGCTAGCAAACTAGTCCAAGAGGAAGACATTATCTATGTACTTGTCAGGAAACAAATCTGCCCTCAGACTGGGAGGGAAACACTATCTCTAGCTTCCAAGTAAGTTTGCAGACATCCTTGAAAAGATTGCTAGACAAAAGGTGTGTATAAACACTGGAGAATTACCTTCCAATCAGAAGGAAAGCTGATTTGACTTTTTATGGGAACTCTGAGGTGTTCTGAAATGTAGTTCTTTTTTCCTACCCACCCTACACCCCCTAAACACCTCCACCTAAAATAGAACTGTCAGCTAGATTATCTGAAAATATAAACAGATAATCACATTAAACTTCCTAAACTTAATTTTATTAATCTTCCCAAAATTAAAAATTAAGATAATTTTAAAAACTTTAGATAAAAGTAATACAAATGAATGAAATATATGTGTAGAGTCTTGGACAAACATATGAACTTTATTTGAGATTGTGTTTCATATGAGAATCAGCAAATAATATACCCAATTTCATAATGTTTAAATATATAAGATGGAATTTTTATATTATCAAATTGAACATCTTTAAAAATGATTTTTAGGAAATTTTTTGTTGTCTAAATAAATTAACCTATAATAATGAGCGTTTTCTGATTTTGTGTGGTATATTAGTATTTGGGCAATCTGAAATTCTTGAGGAACTTGGAGCATCTAAAGTTATTTAGCATAAACTTTCTCTTATTTTAATCACACAGTATTCTATACTACAAATATTGATTAAAGAATTTATAAAGAAAAGGTTCCATATGGTAAAACAGAATGTCTGAAGATTTTTGGTTGTAGTAGATGAAATTTCTCTTTGTTTGCTGAAGACTTGCATAAAGGTTACAAGTAATAGTTCTCCAGCCCTAAGAGAATAATTTCTTTTCAGAATCTCTAGGGCTGCGTAGTAAAGTTCTGCGGAAAATTGAAGAGCTCAGGACAAAGATGAAAACCCTTTCCTCTGGAATTCCTGATGAATTTATATGTCCAATAACTAGGGAGCTTATGAAAGATCCTGTCATTGCATCAGGTATGTGATGCTGTTCTAAGTTTCAGGGCATATTATGTACTAAATGAATAAATAATGTAGACAGTTCACAGAAGTTTGTTTAAATGTGAAACTTATTCAAAATTATTTGTCATAAGTTCTTTCTTTTTAAAAATTCCTTAGATCTGAGGTGAACTATTGAACATTATATATTTCTTAATGAATACAATTGGATGGAGCAGGTTTGGATAAGATTAGAGACAAAAGAAATCAGCTTGGCAAGCCTTACTTAAACTTGTGAAATATGCATTTAGTTACTAGAGTGTATAGTTAAAATATTGTTTTTTAAGATAGACTGTTGAGATCTATTATATTTATTTTGTCTGTCATGAATTTAAACAACCTTACAGAAATAAGAATTTAAAGGTTATAAAGTTACATCATTTCACATTAATTTCTAATCTTTGTCAATGAACACAGACATACATACTTTACATAGTTGTAATCAGTGAATCCATATTGTGCTTTTTATTTTTAAGACTATTATATACATTTCTGAATATTGACTTAAGTCTATGTAATTTTCAGTGTTAATAACTTTATTCCATTGTAGCTCTATGCTACAATTTGACTCTTCTACTATTTGGTGTATGTATATGTTTGAAAAGCTTTATATTGTTAATAGCATTGTGCTGATATCTTGGTACTCCTTTCATTGTGTTGTTACCATTACTTAGGGGTATTTTCATGACATGTGTTCCCCAAAGCAGAATTAACCAATCAGAATATTTTATGAATGTTAAAAAGAACAGTTTTGATAGTTCTTGTTAGATTTATTAGATTGTTTTCTAGGAAAAAATAGTTTAGAATGCTACCAGAAATGTATCTAAGTGTACCTGTTTTTCCAGTTTTGTGATCATTGAATTTTAGAACGCATTTATTTTTGCAAGTTTAATACTTGTTTGAAACTGTATTCCTTTTTTTAATTAATTTTTTTTGCTGAATTTACATTTATTTACTCTGATTTTGTTTGTTATGCCAGTAGTGTACTTTTACAGTTAAACTAAATTATTGTTAAACAGTAAGTAAAAAAGTTTAAAAGCCTTTAAGAAAGTGTGCACATGTGGGCCCCTTTCTATTTGTTTTTATCTCCCAGAAGTCTTTAGACTGCCTCATTTCTGGTCTGGATCAGTTATAGTGGAGGCAAAATTCCACTACAGTGGAGGTGTAGTGGAGTGTAGTCTGAGAGTGAGTTGATGGTTGATGGGGGTGATAATAAACTGGGACTTATGTCCTCACCTTACCCAGCTCATCAGAGAGACAGGTATACCACATTTGGGGAAATTTGTAATTAGATGCAGGCATTAATTATTTAAATATATGTTTTCTTAATTGTAGTAAAATACACATAAAATTTACTGTCTTAACCATTTTTAAGTGTATTACACTATTGTGTAACCAATCTCCAGAATATTTTCTTCTTGCAAAACTAAAACTATCTACACCTTCTTGTTTCTATGAATTTGACTATTCTACATATCTCATATAAGTGAAACCATACAGTGTTTGTCTTTTTGTGTCTGGCTTATTTCATGTAGCTTAATGTCCTCGAGGTTCATCCACATTGTAGCCTGTGTCAGAATTTCGTTCCTTTTTAAAGCTGAATAATACGCCATTGTATGTGTACACTACATCTTGTTTATCCATTCATCCATCAGTGGATGTTTGGTTTCCTTCCAGCTTTTGGCTATTATGAATAATGCTGCTGTGAACAGGGATATACAAATATCTCTTTGAGTTGCTGCTTTCAATTCTTTTGGATAAATGCCCAGAAGTCGAATTGCTAGGTTATATGGTAATTCTTTTTTTTTTTCCTTATTTATTTATTTATTTATTTATTTATTTTTCACATCTTTATTGGTGTATAAATGCTCCACAGTGTTTGTGTGCTGCACAACAAAGTGAATCAGGTATATGTATACATATATCCCCATATCCCCTCCCACTTGAGCCTCCCTCCCACCCTCCCTGTCCCACCCCTCTAGGTCGTCACAAAGCACTGAGCTGATCTCCCTGTGCTAAGCAGCAGCTTCCCACTAGCCATCCATTTTACATTTGGTAGTGTATATGTGTCACTGCTACTCTCATTTCATCCCAGCTGCCCCTTCCCCACCCTGTGCCCTCAAGTCTGTTTTCTACGTCTGTGTGTTTATTCCTGTCCTGCCACTAAGTTCATCAGTACTGCTTTTTTAAATTCCATATATATGCGTTAGCATACGGTATTTGTTTTTCTCTTTCTGTCTTCACTCTGTATGACAGATTCTAGGTCCATCCACCTCACTACAAATAACTCGTTTTGTTCCTTTTATGGGTGAGTAATATTTCATTGTATATATGTGCCACATCTTCTTTATCCAGTCATCTGTTGATGGACATTTAGGTTACTTCCATGTCCTGGGTATTGTAAATAGTGCTGCAGTGAACATTGTGGCACGTCTCTTTTTGAATTACAGTTTTCTCAGGGTATATCCCCAGTACTGGGATTGCTGGCTCATATGGTAGTTCTATTTTTAGTTTTTTAAGGAACCTCCATACTGTTCTCAGTAGTGGCTGTATCAATTTACAGTCCCACGAACAATGCAGGAGGGTTCCCTTTTCTCCACACCCTCTCCAGCGTTTATTGTTTCTAGATTTTTTGATGATGACCATTCTGACTGGTGTGAGATGATAACTCAGTGTGGTCTTGATTTGCATTTCTCTAATGATTAGTGATGTTGAGCATCTTTTCATGCATTTGTTAGCCATCTGTATGTCTTCTTTGGAAAAATGTCTATTTAGGTCTTCCGCCCATTTTTGGACTGGGTTGTTTGTTTTTGTGTTACTGAGCTGCATGAGCTGCTTGTATATTTTGGATATTAATCCTTTGTCAGTTGCTTCATTTGAAAATATTTTCTCCTGTTCTGAGGGTTGTCTTTTTGTCTTGTTTATGGTTTCCTTTGCTGTGCAAATGCTTTTAAGTTTCCTTAGGTCCCATTTGTTTATTTTTGTTTTTATTTCCCTTTAGGAGATGGGTCAAAAAGGATCTTGCTGTGATTTATGTGAAGAGTGTTCTACCTACGTTTTCTTCTAAGAGTTTTATAGTGTCTGGCCTTACATTTAGGTCTTTAACGCATTTTGAGTTTAGTTTTGTGTATGGTGTTAGGGAGTGTTCTAATTTCATACTTTTACATGTACCTGTCCAGTTTTCCCAGCACCACTTATTGAAGAGGCTGTCTTTTCTCCACTGGATATTCTTGCCTCCTTTATCAAAGATAAGGTGACCATATGTGCATGGGTTTATCTCTGGGCTTTCTATCCTGTTCCATTGATCTGTCTTTCTGTTTTTGTGTCAGTACCATACTGTCTTGATTACTGTAGCTTTGTAGTATAGTCTGAAGTCAGGGAGCCTGATTCCTCCAGCTCCATTTTTCTTTCTCGAGATTGCTATGGCTATTCGGGTCTTTTGTGTTTCCGTATATATTGTAAAATTTCTTATTCTAGTTCTGTGAAAAGCCATAGGTAATTTGATAAGGATTGCATTTAACTACCCTGCTTTGGGTAGTATAGTCATTTTCACAATATTGATTCTTACAGTCCAGCAGCATGATATATCTCTCCGTCTGTTTATGTTATCTTTGATTTCTTTCATCAGTGTTTTATAGTTTTCTGAGTACAGGTTTTTTGCCTCCTTAGGTAGGTTTATTCCTAAGTACTTTTTATTCTGTCTGTTGTGATGGTAAATGGGATTGTTTCCTTAATTTCTCTTTCTGATCTTTTGCTGTTAGTGTATCGAAATTCAAGAGATTTCTGTGCATTAATTTTGTATCCTGCAACCTTACCAGATGCATTAGTTCTACTAGTTTTCTGGTGGCATCTTTCAGATTTTTTTTGTATAGTATCATGTCATCAAAAACAGTGACAGTTTTACTTCTTGTTTTCCAATTTGTATTCCTTTTATTTCTTTTTCTTCTCTAAACGCTGTGGCTAGGACTTACAATACTATGTTGAATAACAGTGGCGAGACTGGACCTCCTTGTCGTGTTCCTGATCTTAGAGGAAATGCTTTCAGTTTTTCACCATCGAGAATGATGTTGGCTGCTGGTTTGTCATATATGGCCTTTATTATGTTGAGGTAGGTTCCCTCTATGCCCACTTTCTGGAGGGTTTTTATCGTAAATGGGTGTTGAATATTTTCAAAAGCTGTTTCTGCATCTATTGAGATGATCATATGGTTTTTATTCTTTCATTTGTTAATATGGTGTATCACATTGATTGTTTTGCATATATTGAAGAATCCTTGCATCCCTGGGATAAATCGCAATTGATCATGGTGTACAATCTTTTTTTTTTTTTTTTTTTTTTTTTTTTTGCGGTATGCGGGCCTCTCACTGCTGTGGCCTCTTCCGCTGTGGAGCACAGGCTCCGGACGCGCAGGCTCACGGGCCTAGCCGCTCCGCGGCATACGGGATCCTCCCGGACTGGGGCACGAACCCGTGTCCCCTGCATCGGCAGGCAGATTCTCAACCACTGCGCCACCAGGGAAGCCCTACAATCTTTTTAATATGTTGTTGGATTCTGTTTGCTAGTATTTTGTTGAGGATTTTTACATCTATATTTATCAGTGATGTTGGCTGTAATTTTCTTTTTTTGTAGTATCTTGTCTAGTTTTGATATCAGGCTGATGGTTGCCTTGTAGAATGAGTTTGGGAGTGTTCCATCCTCTGCAATTTTTTGGAAGAGTTTGAGAAGGACGGGTGTTACCTTTTCTCTAAATGTTTGATAGAATTCACCTGTGAAGCCATCTGGTCCTGGACTTTTGTTTGTTGGAAGATTTTTCATTATGGTTTCAATTTCATTACCTTTGATTGGTCTGTTTATATTTTCTCATTCTTCCTGGTTCAGTCTTGGAAGGTTGTACTTTTCCAATAATTTGTCCATTTCTTCCAGGTTGTCCATTTTATTGGCATATAGTTGCTTGTAATAGTCTCTTATGATCTTTTGTGTTTCTGTGGTGTCCGTTGTAGTCTCTCCTTTTTCATTTCTAATTTTATTGATTTGCGTCCTCTCTTTTTTTCTTGAGTCTGGCTAAAGGTTTATCAATTTTGTTTATCTTCTCAAACAACTTTTAGTTTTATTGATCTTTGTTATTGTTTTCTTTGTTTCCGTTTCATTTATTTCTGCTTTGATCTTTATGATTTCTTCTGCTACGGTTAGATTGTTTGAGATTTTTCTTGTTTTTTGAGGTAGGATTGTATTGCTATAAACCTCCATCTTAGAAGTGCTTTTGCTGCATCCCATAGGTTTTGTATCATCATGTTTTCTTTGTCATTTGTTTTTAGGTATTTTTTGATTTCTTCAGTAATCTTTGGTTATTTAGCAGCACACTATTTAGCCTCCTTGTATTTGTGTTTTCTACAGGTTTTTTTTTTGTGTGTGTAATTGATTTCTAATCTCATAGTGTTGTGGTTGGAAAAGATACTTGATACGATTTGTGACCCAAGATGTGATCTATTTGGGGGAACTTTTCATGTGCACTTGAGAAGAAAGTGTACTCTTCTGCTTTTGGGTGGTATGTCCTGAAAATATTAATTACATGTACCTGGTCTGTTGTGTCATTTAAAACTTGTGTTTCCTTATTTATTTTCTGCCTGGTTGATCTGTCTGTTGGTGTAAGTAGGGTGTTAAAGTCCCCCACTATTATTGTGTTACTGCTGATTTCTCCTTTTAAGGCTGTTGGTATTTGCCTTATCTATTGAGGTGCTCCTATGTTGGGTGCATAAATATTTATAATTGTTATGTTTTCTTCTTGGATTGATCCCTTGATCATTATGTAGTGTTCTTCCTTACTTCTTTTAACAGTCTTTAACTTTCAGTCTGTATGTGTCCCTAGGTCTGAAGTGGGTTTCTTGTAGACAGTATATATATGGGTCTTGTTTTTGTATCCATTCAGCCAGTCTTTCTTTTGGTTGGAGCATTTAATCCATTTACATTCAAGGTGATTATCGATATGTATGTTCCTATTACCATTTTCTTAATTGATTTGGGTTTGTTTTTCTGGGTCTTTTTCTTCTCTTGTGTTTCCCACTTAGAGAAGTTCCTTTAGCATTTGTTGTAAGGCAGGTTTGGTGGTCCTGAATTCTCATAGCTTTTGCTTGTGTGTAAAGCTTTTGATTTTTCTGTCGAATCTGAATGATATCCTTGCTGGGTAGAATAATCTTGGTTGTAGGTATTTCCCTTTCATCATTAAAATGTATCCTGCCACTCCCTTCTGTCCTGTGAAGTTTCTGCTGAGAAATCAGCTGATATCCTTATGGGATTTCCTTGTATGTTATTTTTTGCTTTTCCCTTGCTACTTTTAATATTTTTTAAATTTAATTTTTGCTAGTTTGATTAATATGTCTTGGAGTGTTTCTCCTAGGCTTTATCCTGTATGGGACTCTCTGCACTTTCTGGACTTGAGTGGTTATTTCCCTTCCAGTGTTAGGGAAGTTTTCAACTATAATGTCTTCAAATATTTTCTCAGACCCTTTCTGTTCCTCTTCTACTTCTGGGACCCCTATTATTCGAATGTTGGTGTGTTTAATGTTGTCCCAGAGGTCTCTGAGACTGTCGTTACTTCTTCTCATTCTTGTTTCTTTATTCTGCTCCACAGCAGTTATTTCTACCATTTTATCTTCCAGCTCACTTATCCTTTCTTCTGCCTCAGTTATTCTGCTATTGATTCCTTTTAGAGTATTTTTAATTTCAGTTATTGTGTTGTTCCTCACTGTTTGTATGCTCTTTAGTTCTTCTAGGTCCTTGTTAAACGTTTCTTGTATTTTCTCCATTCTGTTTCTGAGATTTTGGATCATCTTTACTATCATTACTCTTAATTCTTTTTCAAGTAAGTTGGCTATTTTTTCTTCATTTATTTGGTGTTGTAGGTTTTTACTTTGCTCCTTCGTTTGTAACTTTTTTTGTCATTTCTTATTTGTTTTTTTTTTTTTTGATGAGTGGGTTTGTATTCCTGTCTTACTGGTTGTTTGGCTTGAGGCGTCCAGCACTGGCGTTTGCAGGTGGTTGGGTAGAGCTGGTCTTCGTGGTGAGATGAGGACCTCTGGGAGGCCTCACTCTGATTAATATTCCCTGGGGTCTGAAGTTCTCTGTTAGTCCAGTGATTTGAACTCAGCGCTCCCACCACAGGAGCTCAGGCCCAACCTCCGGGCTGGGAACCAAGATCCCGCAAGCTGTGCAGTTCAGAAAAAAATAAGAAAAAAAGGAGTAGTACAATAACAAAGAATAAATAATAAAATAAATTTAGAAAGACAAAAAATATATTAGGGAAAATAAAAGTATAATTGAAACAACAGCAACAAGGTAAAAGAAAACCACAACAGAAAAAAGAGAAAAAAAGGGGTGGGGGGAACAAGCCAAAAGGAGCGAACAATAACAAAGCATAAGGAATAAAATAAAATAGGAAAAATAAAAGATTAGAAAAAATAGGGGCTTCCCTGGTGGCGCAGTGGTTGAGAGTCCACCTGCCGATGCAGGGGACACGAGTTTGTGCCCCAGTCTGGGAGGATCCCACATGCTGCGGAGCGGCTAGGCCCGTGAGCCATGGCCGCTGGGCTTGCGCGTCCAGAGCCTGTGCTCCGCAACGGGAGAGGCCACAACAGTGAGAGGCCCGCGTACTGCAAAAAAAAAAAAAGTGAACGCCAACCTGAAAAAAGAAATAAAGAAAAAGCCTTGGCTATGGGGGTGGAGCTTATGCAGAGGTGGAACTTAGGCAGGGGCAGGGCTTAGGCTGTGGTGAGACCTGCGGGGTGGGGGGTTACATTTAAGCATGGGGCGGGGCTTAGGCTCAAGAATCACACAGCTGGCAAAGGCCTTGGGGGCGGGGGCGAGGCCTAGGCTTAGGACCTGTGTAGAGAGGCATCACATCCAGAGGGCCTCCGGAGTGTGGAGTTCCAGAGTTTTGAGTTAGGGCCCTGTGTGAGGGTGTGTGGGTGGGGTTTAGGCCCAGCTCATTGGAGGGGGTCTCAGGGGGTGTCTCTGAGTGTAGATGTAGGGCCCTGGGTGGGGTGTAGGGCTGGGGCTTGGGCTCTGCGCAGCAGAAGGGAGGCTCTGAGGGCAGAGGATTGTGCCCACAAGGGCAGCAGGCTCCCCGGTGACCAAATGGGCAGGCAAAGCGGTGGGCGCGTTCCTTTCCGTTCTTCTGCCCCCAGTAGTCTTCCCCATCACCGCTGGACCCCAGCCATGGGTGCATCCCGCTGGGTGTAGGAACTCCTCCCCTCCCCCAGCTACCCCTCGGGTGCTGGTCCCGGAGGTCCGGCCTTTACTTTTGCTCCCCCTTCCCTCCCACTCTCAGGACCCGCATGGCTAGAGGGGGCCTAGGTGGGCAGAGGATCAGGACCGGTATCTCTGCAGGCTCCTGGAGGCAGGGGAAACCCTGGACATGCTCCCTTTTGATCCTCTGCCCTCCCAATTGTCCGCCCCTTCCCCCTTCCGGGCATGGGATCCCTTCCCCTCCCCCAGCCGCCCCTCAGGGGCACCGGTCCCATCCCGCCTCCACTTCTCCTCCCCCATCACTGCCCCCCACACACACCTCACATTCTACCCGGTCACTGGGGGTTCCTCTCGTCCCCTTAGGTGTCCATGGTCCCCCACTGGTCCCTGGTAGGTGCTCTAGTTGTGCAGAGATGCAAATTCCATGTCCTCCTAGTCTGCCATCTTGACTCCGCCCTGTCTTGCAGTCTTAATGTGAATGTTTCTGTAGAATAAATTATCTAAAGCTGCAGTTACTGAAGGATACTGACAAATTGTCCTCTCAACATTATATGGGGTCCCTATTTCCCATATCCTTGCCTCTACTGGGTGTTAACAATCTTAATCTTTCTCATTCTAATAAGTGAGAAGTAATCTCAGTTTGCATTTTTTTGTATAATATTGAGTTTGAGTGCTTTTAAATGCTTTTAACCATTTATAATTCCTGTGTGACTCTCTTATTCATCAGCATTTAATTCAAATTTAATTTCATTATTTTTAGTTATTATTTAGTAAGAAACATACTTATGGGAGCCACTATGATCTAGTAGTTGAGCACATGCACTGACGAACCAGACTGCCTGGGTCTAAATCTGTTTCATTACTTATTAGCTGAGTTACCTTGTGGGAGGCTATATAATCTTGCTGTGTCTCATTTTCCTTATGTACAAAATGGGATACTAGTACTTAACCTCATGGGATTCTTATAAGAATCAAATGAGTTAATGCATGTTAGGTACTTAAAAGAGCACCACTCAATAAATGGCAGTAAACTCGTTTAACTTCAGGCTATGAAATTTTCTCTGAGCATGGTAATGGCTGTATATTTTTGGCTTTGGTATGTTATATCAGGACCCTTATTTGCAACTGAAAGAAACTCAACTTGAATTAGGTTAAGCAGAAATGGTAATTATTAAAAGTTATTGTAAGTGAGTCTCAGGAAAAACTGGCACCAGAGACTTGAGTGTTGCCGGGGTACTGTTTCTTATCTGGTCCAAGGCTTCTGAATATCCACCTTCCTTGATACTCAGTGTGCCTTTTCCATGTGTTAGAAAAACATGAACACCTGAAGGTCCCAAATTTTACATTTTACAGTTTGACCCACCAGAAAGGGACCACTCTGACATTTCTCTCTAGTGCCAACTCCAAAAATCCCAGAGGCTCCCAACCTGATCCAGGAGCCTACCCCAGTGCTAGTCTCTGCAGGCATGAGGTGCAGTGCTGAGATTTGTCCGACCGTGGAGAGTAGAATTGTATATAAATGGAGCAACATCATAAGGAGGATAGTGGTGGAAGGGACAGTTTCCAGAAAGGGGGGGGTACTGACCAAATAAATATTCACTACCTAGATTTTGCCATATTTTCCATATCTTCAATTTCTAAGTAATATATACTTTCAGCTTACATTTCTACTTTTACCCAAAGGTTGGTAGAAAAACTGTCTTGAAGTTTGCAAATCATTTGATTAGTTTTGAGGTTGTGTTTTGGGAAAGGGATGTCTAGTTTTGTTGCATGGGATCAAATGTGAAACGGTGTTTCTTTGGGGAGTTTGAGATTTTCCTTGTATGTTTGTTATAAAATTTATATTTTTTATAAAGTTTCGATGGATATTTGAAGGAAAAGTATTTCTTCTCTTTGGTTACAAAGTTATTTTTTGCAACATTATTGATATATTACAGTATATCAATATATAGATAGATATTAGATATCAAATTGATAATTGTCTAATTCAGATCCTCTGTATCACTGCTATCCAGTAGAACTTTTTGTGATGATGGAAGTGTTCTTTGTACTGACCATTGTAGTAACATTAGGCACATGTGGTTATTGAGCACTTGAAATGTGGCTACTGTTACTAGGGATATGAATATTTTACTTAACTGTGATTGATTTAAATTCAAATACCCACTTGTGGCTACTGTATTGGACAGTACAGCTCCATAATCTGTTTTTTTTTTGATAAAATTTATTGAGGTATAATTTAAATAATAAAATCTCTTCATGTATACAGTGTGATGAGTTTTTGAAATGTGTATACCTGTGCATCCACCATCATGATCAAGGTATAAATGTTATTATCATCCCAGAAAGTTCTTTTATCCCCTTTACAGTCAATATTTTTCCACCCCTGGACTTATGTAACCACTGATCTGCTTTTTGGCACTCTAGATCATATTTGCCTTTCTAGAATTTGATATAAATGGAATCCTTCAGTATATACTTTTTGTATCTGGCTTTTTTCACTCAGCAGAATGCTTAGGATTCATTTATCTTATTGTACATATCAGCAATTCATTGCTTCAAATTGTTGAGTAGTGTTCCATTACATGAATATACCATAGTATATTTATCCATTAACTATTAATGAACTTCTAGGGCTTTGCCAGTTTATGGCTATTATGAATGAAGCTACTGTAACATTCATGTACATGTCTTTGGACATGTTTCCTTTCTCTTGGTTAGTTAGGAGTGAAATTTCTGTGTTGTATAGTAAGTGAATGTTTAACTTTCGAGAGTGACTGCCAAACTGTTTCTCAAAGTGGCTTCATCATTTAAGTTCCCAACTGAAAATTGCAATTTCTCCACATACTTGACAACATTTGGTATTGTTAGTCTTTTTTTTGTGGTACGCGGGCCTCTCACTGTTGTGGCCTCTCTCGTTGCGGAGCACAGGCTCCGGACGCGCAGGCTCAGCAGCCATGGCTCACGGGCCCAGCCACTCCGCAGCATGTGGGATCCTCCCGGACCAGGGCATGAACCCGTGTCCCCTGCATCGGCAGGCAGACTCTCAACCACTGCGCCGCCAGGGAAGCCCGGTATTGTTAGTCTTTTAATTTTTTCCATTCTGGTGGGTGTGAAGTGGTATCTCATTGTACCTGTTATTTGCATTTTTCTGATTATTAGTGTTGTTGAGATTTTATCCTGTGTTTTCTTCTAGATGTTTTATAAGTTGTATATTTTATGTTTAGGTCTATGATTTATTTCAAGTTAATGTTTTTGTACTTTGCAAGATAAGCTTTTCTTCTTTTCCTAAATGGGAATTCAATTGTTCCAACACCATTAATTGAGAAATCTTTTCCCTGGCAACTTTGTTGAAAATCACTTGACTATATCACTGGTCCATGTCTAGATTTTCTGTGACCTGTTGATCTTTATGTCTGTCCTGTGCCGGTTACAGCAGTGCCTTGATTACTGTAGCATTATCTTGAAGTAGGTCTTCTTTTTTTTTTTTTTTAATTAATTAATTAATTTTTGGCTGCATTGGTTCTTCGTTGCTGCGCGCAGGCTTTCTTTAGCTGTGGTGAGCAGGGGCTACTCTTCGTTGCAGTGCGTGGGCTTCTCATTGCGGTGGCTTCTCTTGTGGAGCATGGGCTCTAGGCGCGCGGGCTTCAGTAATTGTGGCACACAGGCTCAGTAGTTGTGGCTCGTGGGCTCTAGAGCTCAGGGTTAGTATTTGTGGCGCATGGGCTTAATTGCTCCGCAGCATGTGGGATCTTCCTGGACCAGGGGTTGAACCTGTATTCTTAACCACTGTGCCACCAGGGAAGCCCTTGAAGTAAGTCTTGAAATCAGGTAGTATAAGTCATATTAGTTCTTTTTTTTTTTAGCATCTTTATTGGAGTATAATTGCTTTAGAATGGTGTGTTAGTGTCTGCTGTATAACAAAGTGAATCAGCTATATGTATACATATATCCCCATATCTCCTCCCTCTTAAATCTCCCTCCCACCCTCCCTATCGCACCCCTCCAGTTGAACACAAAGCATCAAGCTGATCTCCCTGTGCTATGCAGCTGCTTCCCACTAGCTATCTATTTTACATTTGGTAGTGTATATATGTCCATGCCACTCTCTCACTTCGTCCCAGCTTACCCTTCCCCCCGCCATGTCCTCAAGTCCATTCTCTACATCTGTGTCTTTATTCCTGTCCTGCCCCTAGGTTCTTCAGAACCATTTTTTTGTTTTTTTGTTTTTCAGATTCCATATATATGTGTTAGCATATGGTGTTTGTTTTTCTCTTTCTGACTTACTTCACTCTGTGTGACAGTCTCTAGGTCTATCCACCTCACTACAAATAACTCAATTTCATTTCTTTTTATGGCTCAGTAATATTCTGTTGTATATATATGCCACATCTTCTTTATCCATTCATCTGTCGATGGACACTTAGGTTGCTTCCATGTCCTGGCTGCTGTAAACAGAGCTGCAGTGAACATTGTGGTACGTGACTCTTTTAGAATTACGGTTTTCTTGGGGTATATGCCCAGTAGTGGGATTGCTGGGTAGTATGGTAGTTCTATTTTTAGTTTTTTAAGGAACCTCCATACTGTTCTCCATAGTGGCTGTATCAATTTACAGTCCCACCAACAGTGCAGGAGGGTTCCCTTTTCTCCACACCCTCTCCAGCATTTATTGTTTGCAGACTGTTTGATGTTGGCCATTCTGACCCGTGTGAGTTGATACCTCATTGTGGTCTTGATTTGCATTTCTCCAATGATTAGTGATGTTGAGCATCCTTTCATGTGTTTGTTGGCCATCTGTATATCTTCTTTGGAGAAATGTCTATTTAGGGATTCTGCCCATAGTGTCTGGCCTTACATTTAGGTCTTTAATCCATTTTGAGTTTATTTTTGTGTATGGTGTTAGGGAGTGTTCTAATTTCATTCTTTTACATGTATCTGTCCATTTTTCCCAGCACCACTTATTGAATAGGCTGTCTTTTCTCCACTGTATATTTTTGCCTCCTTTACATATTCTTTTTCAAAACTGTTTTAGTTATTCTTGGTTTTTAGCATATTTCTATATAGATTTTAGAATCACTTTCTCAGTTTTTATGGAAAAGCGTGCCAGATGTTTTTCTGTGTGTGTATGTGTGTGTGTGTTAAAAAATAAGTAACATAAAACTTACCTTCTTAACCATTTTTAAGTGTACAGTAGTGTTAACAGTATGCACATTGTTCTGTGACAGATCTCTAGAACTTTTTCGTTTTGCAAAACTGAAGTTCTCTATTCATTGAACAACTCTCCTGTTCCTCCTCTCCCCAGCCCCTGGTAATCACAGTCTACTTTTTGTTTCCATAGTTTACATACCTCATATAAGTGGAATCATACAGTATTTATTTGTTTTTTTGTGGCTGGCTTATTACATTCAGCATAATGTCTTAAAGGTTCATTAAGGTTGCTACAAATGGCAGGATTTCCCTTCTATTAAGGCTGGATAATATTCCATTGTATGAGTATACTCTATCTTGTTTATCCATTCATCCATTGTTGGACACTTGGGTTGCTTCTCCCTCTTGGCTGTTGTGAATAATGATGCTGGGAATATGGGTGTGCAGATAGCTCTCTTAGATTCTGTTTTCAATTCCTTTGGATATATACCCAGAAGTGGAATTGCTGGATCACATTGTAATTCTATTTTTAATTTTTTTGAGGAGCCTCCATACTATCTTTTACAGTGGCGGCACCATTTTACATTACTGCCAACAATGCACGAGGGTTCTTATTTTTCTGCATTCTCACCAACACTAGTTATTTTCTGGTTTTTGTTTTGTTTTGATAGTGACTATTCTAATGGGTGTGAGGTGATTTCTCATTGAAGTTCTGATTTGCATTTTTCTAATGATTTGTGATGTTGAGCACCTTTTCATATGCTTGTTGGCCATTTGTACATCATCTTTGGAGAAATGTCTATTCAAGACCTTTGTACATTTAAAAAATGAGGTTATTTGTTTTTTGTTGTTGAGCCCTAGGAATTCTTTATATGTTTTAGGTATTAACTTACCAGATATATGGTTTGCAAATATTTCTCTGTAGGTTGCCTTTTCACTCTGTTTCCTTTGATGCGCAGAAGTTTTTAAGTTTGATGTGCAGTCAGCCCTCTGTATCCACACCTTCCCCCCAAATTCCAGAAAGTTTCTAAATGCAAATCTTGAATTTTCTGCACGCTGACATCTATTTACATAGCATTTACATTCTACTGGGTATTATAAGTAATCTAAAGATGATTTAAAGTATATGGGAGGGGAGATTGGTTCAAGATGGTGGAGTAGGGCTTCCCTGGTGGCGCGGTGGTTGCGCGTCCGCCTGCCGATGCAGGGGAACCAGGTTCGCGGAGCGGCTGGGCCCGTGAGCCATGGCCGCTGGGCCTGCGCGTCCAGAGCCTGTGCTCCGCAACGGGAGAGGCCACAACAGAGGGAGGCCCGCATACCACAAAAAAAAAAAAAAAAAAAAAAAAAAAAGGTGGAGTAGAAGGATGTGCGCTCACTCCCTCTTGTGATAGCACTGGAATCACAACTAACTGCTGAACAGTAATCGACAGGAAGACACCGGAACTCACCAAAAAAGATACATCATATCCAAAGACAAAGGAGAAGCTGCAATGAGACGGTAGGAGGGGCACAATCACAATAAGTTCAAATCCCATAACTGCTGGGTGGGTGACTCACAAACTGGAGAACAATTATACCTAGGTTGCCTTTTCACTCTGTTTCCTTTGATGCGCAGAAGTTTTTAAGTTTGATGTGCAGTCAGCCCTCTGTATCCACACCTTCCCCCCAAATTCCAGAAAGTTTCTAAATGCAAATCTTGAATTTTCTGCACGCTGACATCTATTTACATAGCATTTACATTCTACTGGGTATTATAAGTAATCTAAAGATGATTTAAAGTATATGGGAGGGGAGATTGGTTCAAGATGGTGCCCATAACTGCTGGGTGGGTGACTCACAAACTGGAGAACAATTATACCACAGAGGTCCATCCACTGGAGTGAAGGTTCTGAGCCCCATGTCAGGCTTCCCAACTGGGGGTGTGACAACGGGAGGAGGAATTCCCAGAGAATCAGACTCTGAAGGCTAGTGGGATTTGATTGCAGGACTTTGACAGGACTGGGGGAAACAGAGACTTCACTCTTGAAGGGCACACACAGGGTAGTGTGCACATCGGGACCCAAGGGGAAGGAGCAGTGACCCCATAGGAGACTGAGCCAGGCCTGCATGCTGTTGTTGGAGGGTCCCTTGCAGAGGCAGGGGGTTGCTGTGGCTCACCATGGGGACAAGGACACTGGCAGCAGAAGTTCTGGGAAGTTAGCCCCACCAAAGAGCCTGTAGCCTCCAGTGCTGGGTTGCTTCAGGCCAAACAACCAACAGGGAGGGAACTCAGCCCCACCCATCAGCAGACAAGCAGATTAAAGTTTTACTGAGCTCTGCCCACCAGAGCAACACCCAACTATACCCACCACCAGTCCCTCCCATCAGGAAGCTTACACAAGCCTCTTAGATAGCCTCATCCAACAGAGGTCAGACAGAAGAAGCAAGAACTACAACAGTCCTGCAGTCTGTGGAACGAAATCCCCTTTCACAGAAAGGTAGACAAAATGAAAAGGCAGAGGACTATGTACCAGATGAAGGAACAAGATAAAACTCCAGAAGAAAAACTACATGAGGTGGAGATAGGCAACCTTCCAGAAAAAGAATTCAGAATAATGATAGTGAAGATGATCCAGGACCTCAGAAAAAGAATAGAGGCAAAGATCAAGAAGATGCAAGAGGGCTTCCCTGGTGGCGCAGTGGTTGCGCGTCCGCCTGCCGATGCAGGGGAACC
>NC_041215.1:65412560-65416578 GCF_002837175.3 Physeter macrocephalus | reverse complement strand
AAAGAACAAACACCTAGAAGAATTAAAGAACAAACAGAGATGAACAATACAATAACTGAAATTAAAAATACACTAGAAGGAATGAATAGCAGAATAACTGAGGCAGAAGAACGGATAAGTGACCTGGAAGACAGAATGGTGGGATTCACTGCTGTGTAACATAATAAAGAAGAAAGAATGAAAAGAAATCAACACAGCCTAAGAGATCTCTGGAACAACATTAAACGCACCAACATTCGCATTATAGGGGTCCCAGAAGGAGAAGAGAGAGAAAGGACCTGAGAAAAGATTTGAAGAGATTATAGTTGAAACCTTACCTAACATGGGAAAGGAAATAGCCACTCAAGTCCGGGAAGCACAGAGAGTTCCAGGCAGCATAAACCCAAGGAGAAACATACTGAGACACATAGTAATCAAACTGACAAAAAGTAAAGACAAAGAAAATTTATTAAAAGCAACAAGGGAAAAACGACAAGTAACATGCAAAGGAACTCTACAAGCCAGAGAAGGGAGTGACACGATATATTTAAAGTGATGAAAGAACTTACAACCAACATTACTCTACCCAGCAGGGATCTCATTCAGATTCAACAGAGAAATCAAAAGCTTTACAGACAAGCAAAAGCTAAGAGAATTCAGCACCACCAAACCAGCTCTACAACAAATGCTAAAGGAACTTCTCTAAGTGGGAAACACAAGAGAAGGACTTAGGAAAACAAACCCAGAGGGCTTCCCTGGTGGCGCAGTGGTTGAGAGTCCGCCTGCTAATGCAGGGGACACGGGTTTGAGCCCTGGTCCGGAAGATCCCACATGCCGCGGAGTGGCTCGGCCCGTGAGCCATGGCCGCTGGGCCTGTGCGTCCAGAGCCTGTGCTCCGCAACGGGAGAGGCCATGACGGTGAGAGGCCCATGTACCGCAAAAAACAAAAAAACAAACCCAAAACTGTTAAGAAAATGGTGATAGGAACATATGTATTGATAATTACCTTAAACGTGAATGGATTAAATGCTCCAACCAAAAGACAGGCTTGCTGAATGGATACAAAACCAAGACCCATATATATGCTGTCTAGAAGAGACCCACTTCAGACCTAGGGACACATACAGACTGAAAGTGAGGGGATAGAAAAAAATATTCCATGCAAATGGAAATCAAGAGAAAGCTGGAGCAGCAATACTCATATCAGATAAAATAGACTTTAAAGTAAAGATATTACAAGAGCCAAGGAAGGACACTACATAATGATCAAGGGATCAATCCAAGAAGAAGATATAACAATTATAAGTATATATGCACCCAAAATAAGAGCACCTCAATGCATAAGGCAAGTGCTAACAGCTATAAAGGAGGAAATGTACAGTAACACAATACTAGTGGGGGACTTTAACACCTCACACCAATGGACAGGTCATCCAGCCAGAAAATTAATAAGGGAACCCTAGATTTAAATGACACAATAGACCAGATAGGTTTAACTGATATATATATATAGGACATTCCATCCAAAAACAGCAGATTACACTTTCTTCTCAAGTGCACACGGAACATTATCCAGGATAGATCACATCTTGGGTCACAAATCAAGCCTCAGTAAATTTAAGAAAATTGAAATCATATCCAGCATCTTGTCTGACCACAATGCTATGAGATTAGAATTCAATTACAGGAAAAACAACGTAAAAAACACAAACACGTGTAGGCTAAACAGTATGTTACTCAATAACCAAGAAATCACTGAAGAAATCAAAGAGGAAATCAAAAAATACCTAGAGACAAATGACAACAGAAACACGACGATCCAAAACCTATGGGATGCAGCTAAAGCAGTTCTAAGAGGCAAGTGTATAGCAATACAAGCTTACCTCAAGAAACAAGAAAAATCTCAAATAAACAATCTAACCTTACAGCTAAAAAAACTAGAGAAAGAACAAACAAAACCTAAAGTTAGTAGAAGGAAAAAAACCATAAAGATCAGAGCAGAAATAAATGAAACGGAAACAAAGAAGACAATAGCAATGATCAGTAAAACTAAAAGTTGGTTCTTTGAGAAGATAAACAAAATTGATAAACCTTTAGCTGGACACAGCAAGAAATAAGGGAGAGGACTCAAATCAATAAAATTAGAAATGAAAAAGAGATGACAGCTGACACTACAGAAATACAAAGCATCATAAGAGACTACTACAAGCAGCTATATGCCAATAAAATGGACAGCCTGGAAAAAAATGGACTAATTCTTAGAAAGGTATAACTTTCCAAGACTGAACCAGGAAAGAAATAGAAAATATGAACAGACCAGTCACAAGTAATGAAATTGAAACTATGATTAAAAATCTTCCAACAAACAAAAAGTCCAGGATCAGATGGCTTCACAGGCGAATTCCATCAAACATTTAGAGAAGAGGTAACTTACACCCGTCCTTCTCAAACTCTTCCAAAAAATTGCAGAGGATGGAACACTCCCAAACTCATTCTACGAGGCCACTATCAGCCTGATACCAAAACCAGACAAAGATACTGCAAAAAAAGAAAATTACAGACCAACATCACTGATGAATATAGATGCAAAAATCCTCAACAAAATACTAGGAAACAGAATCCAACAACACATTAAAAGGATCATACACCATGATCAAATGGGATTTATCCCAGGGATGAAAGGATTCTTCAGTATATGCAAATCAATCAATGTGGTACACTATTTTAACAAATTGAGGAATAAAAACCATATAGTCATCTCAATAGATGCAGAAAAAGCTTTTGACAAACACCCATTTACAATAAAACTCTCCAGAAAGTGGGCATAGAGGGAACCTACCTCAACATAATAAAGGCCATATATGACAAACCCACAGTAAATATTATTCTCAATGGTGAAAAACTGAAAGCATTTCCTCTAAGATCAGGAACAAGACAAGGATGTCCACTCTCACCACTATTATTCAACATAGTTTTGGAAGGCCTAGCCATGGCAATCAGAGAAGAAAAAGAATGAAATGAATACAAGCTGGAAAAGAAGAAGTAAAACTGTCACTGTTTGCCAGTGACATGATACTATACATAGAGAATGGTAACAATGCCACCAGAAAACTACTAGAGTTAATTAATGAATTTGGTAGAGTTGCAGGATACAAAATTAATATACAGTAATCTCTTGCATTCCTATACACTAACAACGAAAGATCAGAAAGAGGAATTAAACAATCCCGTTCACCACTGCAACAAAAAGAATAAAATACCTAGGAACATGTTCTTGGATTGGAAGAATCAATATTGTGACAATGACTATACTACCCAGAGACATCTGCAGATTCAGTGCAATCCTTATCAAATTACCAATGGCATTTTTTTTAGAAAACTAGAACAAAAAATCTTAAAATCTGTATGGAGACACAAAAGACCCCAAATAGTCAAAGCAATCTTGAGGGAAGAAAACGGAGCTGGTGGAATCAGACTGCTGACTTCAGACTATACTACAAAGATACAGTAATCAGTATCAGACAGTATGGTAATCTGACAGTAATCAGACAGTATGGTACTGGCAGAAAAAACAGAAATACAGATGAATGGAACAGGATAGAAAGCCCTAGATTAATGGAAATAAAAACAAAAATAAATGGGACCTAATGAAACTTAAAAGCTTTTGCATGGCAAAGGAACCTATAAAGAAGACAAAAAGACAACCCTCAGAATGGGAGAAAATATTTGCAAATGAGTCAAAGGACAAAGGATTAATCTCCAAAATGTATAAACAGCTCATGCAGCTCGATATTAAAAAAACAAACAACCCAATCAAAAGCACAGAATACCTAAATAGGCATTTCTCCAAAGAAGACATACAGATGGCCAAGAGGCACATGAAAGATGCTCAACATCACTAATTATTAGAGAAACGCAAATCAAAACTACAATGAGGTATCACCTCACACCAGTCAGAATGGCTGTCATCAGAAAATCTACAAACTACAAATGGTGGAGAGGGTGTGGAGAAAAGGGAACCCTCTTGCACTGTTGGTGG
>NC_041215.1:65340470-65411459 GCF_002837175.3 Physeter macrocephalus | reverse complement strand
GGGCTTCCTTGGTGGCGCAGTGGTTGTGCGTCCGCCTGCCGATGCAGGGGAACCGGGTTCGTGCCCCGGTCTGGGAGGATCCCACATGCCGTGGAGCAGCTGGGCCCGTGAGCCATGGCCACTGAGCCTGCGCGTCCGGAGCCTGTGCTCCACAACGGGAGAGGCCACAACAGAGGGAGGCCCGCATACCACAAAAAAAAAAAAAACAAAAACCTACCTATGGAGGTCAAAGACCTGCACTCAGAAAACTATAAAACACTGATGAAATATATCAAAGATGACACAAGCAGATGGAGTGATATACCATGTTCTTGGATTGGAAGAATCAATATTGTGACAATGACTATACTACCCAGAGACATCTGCAGATTCAGTGCAATCCTTATCAAATTACCAATGGCATTTTTTTTAGAAAACTAGAACAAAAAATCTTAAAATCTGTATGGAGACACAAAAGACCCCAAATAGTCAAAGCAATCTTGAGGGAAGAAAACGGAGCTGGTGGAATCAGACTGCTGACTTCAGACTATACTACAAAGATACAGTAATCAGTATCAGACAGTATGGTAATCTGACAGTAATCAGACAGTATGGTACTGGCAGAAAAAACAGAAATACAGATGAATGGAACAGGATAGAAAGCCCTAGATTAATGGAAATAAAAACAAAAATAAATGGGACCTAATGAAACTTAAAAGCTTTTGCATGGCAAAGGAACCTATAAAGAAGACAAAAAGACAACCCTCAGAATGGGAGAAAATATTTGCAAATGAGTCAAAGGACAAAGGATTAATCTCCAAAATGTATAAACAGCTCATGCAGCTCGATATTAAAAAAACAAACAACCCAATCAAAAGCACAGAATACCTAAATAGGCATTTCTCCAAAGAAGACATACAGATGGCCAAGAGGCACATGAAAGATGCTCAACATCACTAATTATTAGAGAAACGCAAATCAAAACTACAATGAGGTATCACCTCACACCAGTCAGAATGGCTGTCATCAGAAAATCTACAAACTACAAATGGTGGAGAGGGTGTGGAGAAAAGGGAACCCTCTTGCACTGTTGGTGGGAATGTAAATTGATACAGCCACTGTGGAGAACAGTATGGAGGTTCCTTAAAAAAACTAAAAATAAAATTACCATATGACCCAGCAATCCCACTACTGGGCATATACCCAGAGAAAACTGTAAATCAGAAAGACACATGCACCTCAATGTTCACTGCAGCACTATTTACAATAGCCAGGTCATGGAAGCAATCTAAATGCCCATCTACAGACACATGGATAAAGGAGGTGTGGGACATGTATAGAATGGAATATTACTCATCCATAAAAAGGAAATGAAACTGGACCATTCGTAGAGACGTGGATGGACCTAGAGATTATCATACAGTGAAGTAAGCCAGAAAGAGAAAAATATCGTATATTAACGCATATATGTGGAATCAAGAAAAATGGTACAGATGAACCTGTTTGCAAGGCAGAAATACACAAGATGTAGAGAACAAACCTATAGACACCAAGGGGGAAAGCGGAGTGGGTGGTGGTGGTGGTGGTGGTGGTATTAATTGGGAGATTGGGATTGATGTATATACAATAGTATGTATAAAATAGATAACTAATAACTGGCTGTATTAAATAAAGTCAAATAAAATTAAAAAAAATAAAGTATATGGGAGTATGTGCATAGGTTACATGCAAATACTATGCCATTTTATATAAGGGACTTTTGCACCTGTGGATTTTGGTATCCACAGGGGGTCCTGTAACCAAACCACTTTGGATACTTAGGGACGACTGCAGTCCCATTTGTCTGTTTTTGCTTTTGTTGCCTGTGCCTTTGGTGTCCTAGCCAAGAAATTGCCAAACTCAATGAATATTCTCTTCAACAAGTGTTGCTGGGAAAACTAGATATCCACATACAGAAGAATGAAATTGGATCCTTACTTTAACCATATACAAAAATCAATTCAGATGGATTAAAGAACTAAGTATAAGAGTTGTAACTAGGGGCTTCCCTGGTGGCACAGTGGTTGAGAATCTGCCTGCCAGTGCAGGGGACACGGGTTCGAGCCCTGGTCTGGGAGGATCCCACATGCCACGGGGCGACTGGGCCCATGAGCCACAACTACTGAGCTTGCGTGTCTGGAGCCCGTGCTCCGCAACAAGAGAGGCTGCGATAGTGAGAGGCCTGCGCACCGTGATGAAGAGTGGGCCCCGCTTGCCACAACTAGAGAAAGCCCTCGCACAGAAACGAAGACCCAACACAGCAAAAATAAATTAATTAATTAATAAAAACTCCTACCCCCAACATCTTCAAAAAAATTTAAAACACTTAAAAAAAAAAAGCGTTGGGCTTCCCTGGTGGCGCAGTGGTTGAGAGTCCGCCTGCCGATGCAGGGGACACGGGTTCGTGCCCTGGTCCGGGAAGATCCCACATGCCGCGGAGCGGCTGGGCCCGTGAGCCATGGCCGCTGAGCCTGCGCGTCCGGAGCCTGCGCTCCGCAACGGGAGAGGCCACAACAGTGAGAGGCCTGCGTACCGCAAAAAAAAAAAAAAAAAAAAGAGTTGAAACTATAAACCTCCAAGAAGAAAGCATAGGGGAAAGCTTCATGACGTGGAAAAATGTGTAGTCTTTCCCCATTGTGTAATGTTGGCACCCTAGTTGAAGATCATTTGACCACATATGTGAGTGTTCATTTCTGAGCTCTCTATTCCGTTCCATTGGTCTATATGTTTGTCTTTATGCCAGTACCACACTATTTTGATTATTGTAGCTTTGTAGTATGTTTTGAAATAAGAAAGCATGAAGCTTCTAGCTTTGTTCTTTCTCAGGGTTGTTTTGACTCTTCAGGGTCCCTTGAGATTCCATATGAATTTTAGAATAGATTTTTCTATTTTTGCAAAACATGCAATTGGGATTTTGATAGAGATTGCATTGATTCTGTAGATCACTTTGGGTAGTATGGAGTATTTAACATTATTAACTCTTCCAATCCGTGAATACAGGATGTCTTTCCATTTGTTTTTGTCCTCTTTTATTTCTTTCAGCATGTTTTGTAATTTGCAGTATAAAAGCTTACAAGGATTTTGCTTGGGATAGTGTTTAATCTATAGATCCATTTGGTATTGACAACTCCAGTTCACAGGTATGATATAGCTCTCCATTTATTTAGGTGTTCTTTTTAAATTTAAACTGATTTTATTTTATTTATTTTTGGCTGCATTGGGTCTTTGTTGCCACGTGCAGGCTTTCTCTATTTGTGGTGAGCAGGGGCTACTCTTCGTTGTGGTGTGCAGGCTTCTCATTGCAGTAGCTTCTCTTGTTGCGGAGCATGGGCTCTAGGTGCACGGGCTTCAGCAGTTGTGGTGCACAGCCTTAGTTGCTCCGCAGCATGTGGAATCTTCCTGGACCAGGGCTCGAACCTGTGTCCCCTGCACTGGCAGGCAGATTCTTAACCACTGTACCACCAGGGAAGCTCTATTTAGGTCTTCTTAATGTTTGTTAAACAGTGTTTGTGTTTCGGTCTATAGGTTTTGCACATATTTGCCAACATTATCCTTACGTATTTCATTTTTTATAACAAATTTGTAAATACTACTTTTCAAACTTTCAGTTTCCAATTCTTAATTGCCTGATATTTCACACTGGATTTTGTAGATTTACTTTATTTTTGAACTTGCTTAATTAGTTTATTAGTAACAAGAGCTTTTAAAATAGATCCTTTGACTTTCTAAAGTAAAAAAAATTTTATATTCATTTTATTTTTTAGATTCCACATATAAGTGATAATATACAGTATTTATTTTCCTCTGACTTATTTCACTAAGCATAATACCCTCCAGGTCCATCCACGTTGCTGCAAATGGCAAAATTCCATTCTTTTTTTATAGCAGACTAGTATTCCATTGTATATACATACCACATCTTCTTTATCCCTTCATCCATTGATGGACACTTAGATTGCTTTCATATCTTGGCTGTTGTAAAGAATGCTGCAGATGTTAAAAAAAAAAAAAGTGCTGCTATAAACATTGGGGTGCATGTATCTTTTTGAATTACTCTTTTCATTTTCTTCGGATATATACCCAACAGTGGAATCGCTGGATCATATGCTAGTTCTGTTTTTAGGTTTTTGAGGAACCTCCATCTTGTTTTCCACAGTGGCTGCACCAGTTTACATTCCCACCAACACTATACTGGAGTTCCCTTTCTCCACATCCTCATAACACTTGTTACTTGTTGTCTTTTTGATGATAGCCATTCTGACAGCTATAAGGCTATATCTTATTGTAGATTTAATTTGTGTTTCTCTGATGATTAGCATTGTTGGGAATTTTTTCATGTGCCTGTTGGCCATCTGTATGTCTTCTTTGGAAAAATGTCTATTCAGGTCTCCTGCACATTTTAAAATCAGGTTCTTTGTTGATATTGAGATGTATGAGCTGTTTATATATTTTGGATATTAACCCCTTATCAGTTGTATCATTTGCAAATATTTTCTCCCATTCAGTAGGTTTTGTTTTATTGCTCGTTTCCTTTGCTGTACAAAAGCTTTTGAGTTTAATTAGTTCCCATTTGTTTAGTTTTGCTTTTGTTTCCTTTGCCTTAGGAGAAAGATCCAAAAAAATATTGCTACAATTTATGTCAAAGAATGTTCTGCCTGTTTTCTTTTAGGAGTTTTATGGTGTCAGGTCTTACATGTAGGTCTTTAAACCATTTTGAGTTTATTTTTGTATATGGCGTGAGAAAGTGTTCTATTTCCATTCTTCTACATGTAGCTGTCCAGTTTTTCCAGCACTACTTACTGAAGAGACTGTCCTTTCCTTATTGTATTTCCTTGCCTCCTTTGTCATAGATTAATTGACTGTTAGTGTATGGGTTTATTTCAGGGCTCTCTATTCTGTTGCATTGATCTATGTGTCTTGTTTTTCTGCCAGTACCATACTGTATTGATGAATGTAGCTTTGTAGTATAGTCTGAAGTCAGGGGGCATGATACCTCAGCTCTGTTCTTTCTCAAAATTGCTTTGGGAATTTGGGGTCTTTTGTGTAAATCTATAGATTGCTTTGGGTAGTATGGACATTTTAACAATACTTCTAACCCAAGAGCACCGTGTATCTTTCCATTTCTCTGTATCATCTTCATTTTCCTTCATCAGTGTTTTATAGTTTTCACAGTATAGGTCTTTCATTTCCTTGCTGAAGTTTATTCCTAGCTATTTATTTTTAATGATCCCATATTGCTGTTTTTAGAAACCAATGAATTAATAATCGTACATAATATTTAATTAGTACTCAATAAATACTAGCCATTAAAAAGAATACTCTATAAAGTGTTTTATTTATTTATTTTTAATGATTTTTTTTTTTTTTTTTTTTTTTTGCGTTACGCGGGCCTCTCACTGTTGTGGCCTCTCCCGTTGCGGAGCACAGGCTCCGGACACGCAGGCTCAGCGGCCATGGCTCACGGGCCCAGCCACTCCGCGGCATGTAGGATCTTCCCAGACCGGGGCACGAACCCGTGTCCCCTGCATCGGCAGGCGGACTCTCAACCACTGCGCCACCAGGGAAGCCCTAGCTATTTATTTTTAATGCAATTTTAAATGGGATTGTTTTCTTGCCTTCTCTGATAGCTCGTTATTAATGTATAGAAAAGCAACAGATTTCTGTATATTAACCTTGTATCCTGCACCTTTACTGAATTTATTCTAATTTTTTTGGTGGAGATTTTAGGGTTTTCTATATATAGTATCATGTCATCTGGAAATGTGACAGTTTTACTTCTTCCCTTCCAATTTGGATGCCTTTTCTTTTTCTTATCAGATTGCTGTGGGTAGGACTTGTAATACTATGTTAAAGAGATGTGGCAAGAGTGGGTATCCTTGTCTTATTTCTGATTTTAGAGGAAAGGCTTTCAGTTTTTCACCATTTAGTATGATGTTAGCTGTGGGTTTTTCATAAGTGGACTTTATTATGTTGAGGTATGTTTCCTCTATACACAAGTGATTTTTATATATGTTGATTTTGTATCCTGCAACTTTGCTGAATTTATTATATTTTGTGTGTGTGGAATCTGAATTATCCTCTTTACATGTTGCTATATTTGATGTGCTAATACTTCCAGTATTTTTATATATGTGTTCATAAGGGGATATTGGCTGTAGTTTTCTTGTAATGTCTGTCTGACATGAAGGTAATTCTGGCCTCATAAATGATTGCTAAGTGTTTCCTCTCCATTTTCTGAGTTTGTATGGTATTGCTATTATTTTTTCCTTAAATGTGTGTTAGAACTTACCAGTGAAGTCATCTAGGCCTGAAGTTTTCTGTAGGAGAGTTCTTAACCACAAGTTCAATTATGAATTCAAATCCAGCTTTAATAGGTTCACAAAATTAAATTTGTGACTGTTCTCTTGGAGGTTTGCATTTTTTATCATCTTAAAATACTCTTGTTGGTATCATTTAATGTATTTTGTCTTGAATTTTGTCTCATTTCAGTCTTGGCTCTTTTTTAATAGCTGCATGGTATATTTCTTTCATTTTATGTATTTTAAAAATAAACATAAGTGTACATCTTGAATTTTCACATAATGAAGTCAAGAAGGGTAGTCAATATTGTGACTTAACATTAATCAGAAGCACTTTAATTTTTATTTTTCTAGTGTATATATATATATATATATATATTTAATTTTACTGAAGTGTGTTAATTTCTACTGTGCAGCAAAGTGACTCAGTTATACACATATATACTTTTTCATGTTCTTTTCCATTATGGTTTATCAAAGGATATTGAATATAGTTCCCTGTGCTATACAGTAGGACTTTGTTGTTTATCCATCCTATACATAATAGTTTGCATCTGCTATAACCAAACTGCTCAACCTTCCCTCTCCTTTGGCAACCACAAGTCTGTTCTCTATATCTGTAAGTCTATTTTTGTTTTGTAGATATGTTCGTGTCATATTTTAGATTCCACATAAAAGTGATATGGTATTTGTCTTTCTGACTTGACTTCACTTAGTATGATAATCTCTAGGTCCATCCATGTTGTTGCAAATGGCATTATTTCATTCTTTTTTTATGGGTGAGTAGTATTCCATTTTACCATATCTTCTTTATTCATTCATCTGTCAGTGGATATTTAGGTTGTTTCCATGTCTTGACTATTGTAAATGGTGCTGCTATGAACATTGGGGTGCATGTATCTTTTTGAATTATGGTTTTCTCTGGGTATATGCCCAGTAGTGGGATTGCTGGGTCATATGGTAGTTGTTTCTAGTTTTTTGAGGAACCTCCATACTCTTTTTCCATAGTGGCTGCACCAGTTTACATTCCCACCAACAATGTTAAAAGGGTTCCCTTTTCTCCACACCCCCTCCAGCATTTATTGTTTGTAGACTTTTTAATGATGGCCATTCTGACCGGTGTGAGGTGGTACCTCATTGTAGTTTTGATTTGCATCTCTAATAGTGATGTTGAGCATCTTTTCATGTGCCTCTTGGCCATCTGTATGTCTTCTTTGGAAAAATGTCTATTTAGGTCTTCTGCCCCTTTTTCAGTTGGGTTGTTTTTTGTTGTTGAGTTGTATGAACTCTTTATATATTTTGGAAATTAAGCCCCTATCGGTTGCATCATTTGCAAATATTTTCTCCCAGTCCATAGGTTGTCTTTTTGTTTTTGGTTTCCTTTACTGAGAAGCACATTTTTATCTAAATTGAACCAGAGAGTGTGTCTCTTTGGGGTCTAGCTTCTTTAAGTATCATGTTTGTGTGATTTGTTCATGCTGTTGCACAAAGCAGTAATCTGTTCATTCTCGTGTCAGTATACAGTTTATCCATCCATTCTACTATTGATAGTTGTTGTTGGCTATCATATACATGCTGCCATGAACCTTTAATCATTTTTTGTGTTTGTGAATGTACAAATGCATTTCTGTTGGGTGTATTCCTAGGAATGAATATACATAGTTATCTGGAGTGGTTGAATCAGTTTATACTTCCACCAGCAGTGGGTGAGAGTTCTAGTTGCTCCATAGCCTTCTGTACATTTAGTATTGCCTTTGTTTTTCATTTAAACCTTTGTGGTGCCACCCATTGATTTTTAATTTTTATTACTTTTTTGAAACAATTGTAGATTCATACTCTGTTCTGTAAGAAATGGGAGATTTCTTGCACTTTTCCCAGTTCCCTCACTGGTAGCATTTTGCAGATGATACTGTACTGTTACAACTAGGGTATTAACATTGATGTGATCCACAAATCTTATTTAGATTTCCCCAGATGTGTATTAAGTTGTATACAGTTTTGCCCCTTTTGGAAGTTTGAGTATCAACCACTAGTCAAGACAAAACCCACAAGGACCCCTCCTGTTGCCTTCTTATAACTATATCCATCACCTGCCTGCTCTCTTCCCACCTCCACCCCAGTTTGTCCTGTTTCTAAAATTTTGTCATTTCAAAATTGTTATATAGATGGGCTCATAAAGTATATAACCTTTTGGGATTAGCTTTTTTCATTTAGCATAATTCCCAGCTAGTCACCATCCATTTATTTTTAGCCTTCCTGTGTTACTTTGTTTTAGAAGTGTTCCCTGTGGAAAACATACAGTTGAATTTTTTAAAAATTCAGTCTTTAATAGAACTGAACCAATTTATTTTGCTTTATTCTACTTCCCTTTTCCCCCTTCTTTCCTGAATTGATCACGTCTTTTTTGGCTTTCTTCTTCTCCATGGTGTTTTGGAAGGCCTATACCTTACATCTGTTGAATTAACTGTCTCAGAAAAAAATTTCCGAGACTTGTTTCTGCCTATATTTCAGCATTCTTACACAGCAGTTTTTTCATCTATCCTTTTAAATTATGACTGCAGCATGTGCTTGGTGAAAAACACTTAAGCAACACAGAAATAACTATTTTGAAAATGTGGAGACTCTTCCATACTCCGGTATATCCTTCCAGATATTTTTCTAGCCACTTATAATTTTGTTCTATAACAAATAGGATGATACATTAAAAAATTTTTTTAATTTACTTAATATATATCAGATAGTATTCCCTTGTTAGTATATTCAGAACTACTTCATTCTCAACTGCAGGACAGTATTTTTGGTATGGATGTTCCATATATTAACTCTTACTCTGTTAAGACATTTCTCCAAGTAATTCTGAAAAAATCCAGTCATTTAGTATATACAGGTACACTTGTTGAAATATTTTTGTTGGATAAATTCTTGGATAAATTCTCAATAGTGATAGACACTGCCATATTTAATTTTTTTGTTTTAATTATGCTCACCTTTCATTATTTTTAAATATTGGCATGTGCAATATTTGTCCATTTTTGACCTCCAGATAAATTTTAGAATCATTTTGTTATGCTACAAAAGAAAATCTCATTGACATTTTGATTAGAATTACAGAAAATCTAAAAACGAAATGTTAATTTGGGGGTAGAGTGAGTAGGAATGACAACTTTGCACTAGTCAAGCTTTCCGTCTATTCTGAACATTTTAACGTTAATTTTTAGAAAAGTAAATGTTCACATTTATAACTCATCATTCTAAATTGTAAAAACCTAATAAACCTTATCTGAGCATGCTGAGGAAAGGAAAGGTTGCTTTATTTGGGAGGCTGGCAACTGGCGGAAAGGGCAGATGCCAGTCCAAAGGCTGACTCCCCCTGCCGACAATCAGGGGGCCAGAGCGTATATAGACGGGGGGGACTACATGCAGAAACAATACAGCCAGCTC
This sequence comes from Physeter macrocephalus, assembly GCF_002837175.3. NCBI lineage: Eukaryota > Metazoa > Chordata > Mammalia > Artiodactyla > Physeteridae > Physeter > Physeter macrocephalus. Next base: position 65,401,701 of record NC_041215.1, on the reverse strand, counting down.
TAACAGTCATCTTGAAATTGGTCATCGGTGGCCTGACCAGCATCATCTTGATCGTTTTAGGTACAGTTAATCTTCAGTTCCACGTTTGGTTTGTTTCCATTTCTTTGAGGCCAATTCTTGGAATTGTGGCAGCTTGTCATGGCTACAGCCTGGTCATCATGTAGGTAACTTCTTCCACCTGGTGGAGGTTTCAGTATCTATAAGACAGCTCACAGGATACGGCTCAGAATATTATCTGTAGCCCTTAAGGAGGAACTAAAGTTCCTTGATTATGCTTAATGACTAAACTATTATTATTTGGTCTCCTTTGACTGTTTTCCTTTGTTTCTGCACTCTGATTAAACTTATTCTTTGGCTAAAGTTTTTCCACAGACAAAAGGCAGGCTGAGGACATGGCGGGGGGCAAGGACCATAGGGTCCTGCTGCGTTTCAACAGTGATTTATCTCAATTATTTATAGAGAATACATTCTTCAGTGTCTGTTGTTTCAGTGCAAGTATATTGTCAGTTTCTGATTTTTTGTTTCAGTTTGATATGTATTTTTATTTCTCTTGTTCAGGGTACACTGCTTCTTGAATGAATTCTGTGCCTTTTATCAATTCTGGAAAACTTTGCTATTCTCATTCTGTACACCTTCTCCAGCCTGCCTACCAGTCATCTATTCTGCATTGTGTTAATGCTATACCATTGAGATTTGTTTTCAAAATTTCAGTATTTGTCATTTCTGGAAATCTGATTTAGCATGTAGATTAAGGCGCATAGACTGCTTGGGTTTAAATCCCAGCTGAGTCTTTCCATACTTGTATGATCTTGGAAAGTTATTCAGGCCATGCATGAATTTCTTCATAAAGTTGTACAGATTAAATAATACAGGTAACAGTGCCCTGGAACAGCCTAATGATACACAATTAGCTGTATAAGTATTAAATTTTTTTGTGTGTGTGTGGTACACGGGCCTCTCACTGTTGCTCTCACTGTTGTGGCCTCTCCTGTTGCGGAGCGCAGGCTCTGCGGCCATGGCTCACGGGCCCAGCCACTCTGCAGCACGTGGGATCTTCCCAGACCAGGGCATGAACCCGGGTACCCTGCATCGGCAGGCGAACTCTCAACCACTGCACCACCAGGGAAGCCCCAGTGTCTTTTTTTTTTTTTTTTTTGCGAAAAGATTTAGATTCATTCCATTTTAGGAATACTCACTGGTTGTTTCTATTATCAGTTTCTGAGGTTTGTGTGATCCTAATCCTTCTCTTTGTTTCTGTGTGCTCGTCTTCAGTCAAGCATTACCTGTGGAAGTTGAGTACAGGAAGAGGGCATATAGCTCCAAAGGAGTGTTGGGCTTGCTTTGTCCGTTTCTCAGGACAACAGGTGGGCAGCGGTGGGCTAAGACCTTGGACAACAGATGTATTAAAAATTCAGAGCCTAGGCTTGTGAGCTGATATTTTTCACTTGAACTTTTTTCACTAGAGCAAAGCCATTTGAACCTGTAAGTCAGCTATCCATGTTAGAAAGGGTGACTAAAAGAAGCACCTTTTAAGTATAATCTAGTAAGAAATTTTGGGGTTTACTTAATCTTTATTACTAGAAATAGAAGTGTATGGAATGAATAAAGTAAATGTCATTACTTTGGTATCTTATCACAACTTAATTATCTGAGTATATTCAATAATTATGAAGTAAAATTCTGTGAATTGAGCTTATTAAATAGTGTTTATTTCCTAGAACTATCTGGTATAGCTCTTATTTTATTTTATTTTTTTTGTGGTATGCAGGCCTCCCTCTGTTGTGGCCTCTCCCGTTGCAGAGCACAGGCTCCAGATGCGCAGGCTCAGCGGCCATGGCTCGCGGGCCCAGCCGCTCCGCAGCATGTGGGATCCTCCCAGACTGGGGCGCGAACCCGGTTCCCCTGCATCTGCAGGTGGACGCGCAACCACTGCACCACCAGGGAAGCCCTGATATAGCTCTAGCACAGGCTCCGGATGCGCAGGCTCAGCGGCCATGGCTCGCGGGCCCAGCCGCTCCGCAGCATGTGGGATCCTCCCAGACTGGGGCGCGAACCCGGTTCCCCTGCATCTGCAGGTGGACGCGCAACCACTGCACCACCAGGGAAGCCCTGATATAGCTCTTGATTTGTCAACTCTATCTTGGTTTATAGCAAGAGTCAGATGGTACTGTCTGAGCAAAAATAATTTAAAAAATTATTGAAAGCTTTAAAATCCTTAGGTCAATTTTAAAAATATGAAAACAAGCAAACTTAGTTAATACTGAATGTAATGTGCACTATATATTTTCTTTTAAAAATTGGTTTTTTCCCCTAGTGATACATGTTTGATTTCAAATAAGCTAACTAACTCTAGTTATAGAAAAGAAACCCAGATTTTCAGATATAGTTATTTCTAGTTACAGTGTTTCATTGCTTTTTTAATTATACATGACAGACTGTCTTTGGGTGGGGAAGCAGTCCTTGCTTTGTATTGTAGCTCTGATAATACCTTTTAGTGCTTTGGGATGAACTTTGGTAGAACAGTTTGAAAGCTGACATATAAATAGCAATGCTCTAGATCGACTCAGAATTCCTACTTTCTTTCTCTGTTAAACAAATGTTTCAGGGAATATATTTGACCCCAGTAGGAAACTGTTGATTATTCCAAAGAATCACTACTTTATAATATCACAGGAAGCTTATATTAAACTTTAGGATAAACTGTGACCATTGTAACTGACTTGTACCTCCATAGAGTGAATGGGTTGATATTTTATTCACTGCTACCGCTCAAGAAACTGACAACCCACAGGCAGGGAAGGAAAAATTATTCATTTAAGGGAATTCAATTAAAGGTGATAAAATACTATAAGATGATAATAAGCTCTAACATGGAGAGTAGAGAGTATGAAAAGTTGAATAAGCTCACTGATTATTAACTAACTGAGTAAAAAGGCTATTTGAAATGTAGACACTGAGGGACAGAAAAAGACTACTAGCTAATTTGGATATTACTTATATAGTAATGAACCAATAGACACTAATACTCTTGGTCTCATCTTTTTAAAAGGTATTAGTGTAAAGGTAAACCAGTAGATCAGAAATACAAACTTCCCTAAGTATCAGAATGGAAGAAACCAGCTCCTATAGTGAAAGAATTTATGTAAGTAATCTATAAAAATATAAAAAAGAATGATTGATAGAACTATTATCAAACGTACTGATATGATAATAAACAATTTGGCTTAACTCATCCCTAAAGAGATGAAAGATTTGAGGTTAGTTGACAAACCACAATCTAACTTAAAGATTCAGAAAGGTTAGAAATAAAAGGATAGAAAAAAATGAGACAGTTGCAACTAAAAATAAAGGAGTTATATACTTGCCTGCAAGAGAATTCAGACCGAAAAAAAGTGAAAATGACACAGGATACTATATAATACTGAAGATCACGATTCTCAGTGAGGACAACCATTACTAGCTATGCAGTTCCAAACACAGCAATGACTTTCACAGAGCAGAAACTACAGACAGTGTAAGGAAATGTAAGGAGAAATTCAGCACAGTAATAGACTTGATCATACCTCTCAGTCCAAAATAGGAAGTACACCTTCTTTTTGAATATATCACCAGAAATAACAAAAACACCATTGGGTCACCACAATGGAATGTAACTAAGAAATTAATAACAAAAGTGGGCCCCTTTCACCTGGAAGGTTAAAAACATGCTGTTATCACATGTATCTAGCTTGGTGGCAGATGAATTAGCTGTCAGTGAACTCACAATATTTCACATGCACATCATTTTTCAGTGATAGGCCAGTGTGATATGTAAGATTGCAGTTCATTATATATCAGCTTTTCATAAATAAAAATTGAGTATATTTTCCTACTGAAACTATTCTTACAACTCAATAGTAAGACAAATAACCCAACTGAAAAAAACAGGCAAAGGATTTGAATAGACCTTTCTCCACAGACGATATACAAATGGCCAATAAACACTGGAAAAGGTGCTCAACATCATTAGGGAAGTGAAAATCAAAACCACAAAGAGATACCACCTTCACACCCACTAGGATGACTAGAATCAAAAGGATGGAAGATGGCAAGGAGATGCAGAAATATTGCTAGTGGGAATGGAAAATGGTGCAGTTGCTGTTGAAAACAGTTTGGCAGGGCCTCAAAAAGTTAAACATAGTTACCATGTGACCACACAATTGTACTTCTAGATATTTATCCTAGAGAATTGAAAATATGTTCATACAGAAATTGTACTTGAATGTTCATAGCAGTCTTATTGATAATAGCCAAAAAGTGGTAATAACTCAAATGTTCCATCACTGGATGGACAAATTTAAAAATCTGGTATATCTACACAATGGAATATTAATCAGATATAAAAGGGAACAGATACTTATACAATCTACATAGATGACCCTTGGAAACATTATGCTAAGTGAAAGAAGCCAGACAACAAAGTCCACATATTGTATGGTTCTGTTTATAGGGAATGTCCAGAATAGGCAAATCCGTAGAGACAGAAAGTAGATTAGTGGTCACTGGGGGAGAGGAATGACTGCTAATAGGTTCAGAGTTTCTTTATGAATGATGAAAATGTTCTGAAATTAGATAGTGGTGATGGTTGCACAACTCTGTAAATTATACTAAGAACCACTGAATTGTATATTTAAAAGGGTGGCTTTTATGGTATGTGACTTATATCTCAAAAACAAAAGGTGGTAACAGTATCTGCAGAAAGCATCTATGTTCTCTAGGACTCAGGGAACAAAGGGAATGAGTTGAGGTTATTAGAACCTCATGTGGGTCTCTCAGAACCAGAACTCAGGCTTCTAAGAAGGGGGAGCTACCCAGCTGGTGCTTCTTTCTCTAAAGGGGGAAGGGTAAGAGGTTTGGGCAGTACCTGCAATGAAGCAAATAAAAATTTGGAGAGTATAACCAGTTACCCCTGCCAGATAAAGGGCCATGACTAGGCACAACACTGATAGGAGCCTTCACCTTGTTTTTATCTCCTTCTAGAGGAATCCTATTGCAGGATTTAACAAGGAGCCAGCTGGCAAAGCAGAAAGGTGGTTTACAGTATCGTGGCTCCCAGCATGCCAAGTCCTCAGCATTACATATGGATTGGAAGCTGAGGCACCATAGGCTAATAGGGCTAATCAGCATTTAGCAAGTTACATCAATGAGGAATCAATAGCCTGCGCGTGTGTGCGCACGTGTGTGTGTAAACAAAAAGCAGTTAAAAGGTATGATGGAAGACAATTTACAAGAACAAAAACAAAACACTAGACATAAGAAATATGCAAAATTTACCAAAATAACATGAAGAAAACCATAAAACATCCGTGTAAAGTTTACTTGGAAAAAAATGGAAAGCATAGCACACTGATAGATAGGAAGACTCATCGTGAGCAAGAGGTCACTATTAGGCTTTTTCCTAGAAATATTATTAGGTTCCATTGGAAAGAACACACAACAAATAACCTAGATAATAAAAAACAAAGAGCCCTACCAGATATTAGAACATGTTATAAAGTCTCTATAAAGTATACAGTGTGAGATTGGCACATGAATAGACAGACGACTAATGGAAAAATCTTAAAAATCCAGAAATTGATCCAAGTACATTTGGAAATTTAGTGAATGATAAAAATGAAATTTTAAATCAGTGGGAAAAATAAGGAATTTTAAAAAGGGGTATTCTGACAACTAAGTAGTCATGGAAAAGGATAAAACTGGCTTCATCTGTCATACTACACATCTAAATTAATTCCAAATGAATTAGACATATAAAAAATGAAACCTTTACAAGTCCCAGAAGAAAATGTAGGTAAACTCCTTGATAACCTGGAAATAGGGATACTTCCTAACCTGGACTCAAAATCCAAAAGAAATAAGTATAAAAATTGAAAAGTGTTCATATTCCATGGATGAAATAAACATTAAAAAAATTAATATCAATCCTTCTCAAACTCTTCCAAACAACAGAAGAGGAGGGAACACTTACAAACTCATTTTACAAGCCAGTATTACTCTTAAGAAAACCAGACGAGGACACCACAAGAAAAAATTACAGGCCAATATCATTGATAACCATAGATGCAAAAATCCTCAACAAAATATCAGCAAACCAAATTCAACAATACATTAAAAGAATCATACACCATAGTCAAGTGGGATTTTATTCCAGGGATGCAAGAATTATTCAGCATCTGTAAATCAATCAGTGTGCTATATCACATTAACAAAATTAAGGATAAAAATCATATGACCATCTCAAGAGATGCAGAAAAACATTTGCCAAAATTTAATATCCATTTATGATAAAAAAAAAAAAACTTTCAGTAAAGCAGGCATAGAGAGCATTACCTCAACATCACAAAGGCCATATATGACAAGCCCACAGCTCACATCATACTCAATGGTGAAAAGCTGAAATCTCTCCCTCCAAAGATCTGGAACAAGACAAGGATGCAGACTCTCACCACTTTGATTCAACATAGCATTGTAAGTCCTAGCCAGAGCATTTAGGCAAGAAAAAGAAATAAAAGGCATCCAAATTGGAAAATAAGTAAAACTTGTCTCTATTGCATATGAGGTAATATATATAGAAAACACTATAGAGTCCGCCAAACTATTATAAACTATTATAACTAATCAACCAATTAGATAAAGTTGCAGGTTAACAAAAATTTATATAAAAATCAGTTGTGTTTCTGTATTACTAGTAACAAGCTAGCAGAAAGAGAAATTAAGAAACCAATCCCATTTGCAATTGCATCAAGAAGAATAAAATACCTAGGAATTTAACTCAGGAAGTAAGAGATCGGTACACTGAAAACGACAAGACATTAAGGTAATTGAAGAAGACACAAATAAATGGAAAGATATTCTGTGCTCATGGATAAGAATATTGTTAAAATGTCCATACTACTGAAGCAATCTACAGATTTAATGCAATCTCTGTCAAAATCGCAATGGCATTTTTCACAGAAAAAAATCCTAAGATTTGTATGAAACCACAAGACTCCAAATAACCAAAGCAATCTGGAGAAAGAAGAGCAAAAATAATCATGTTGCACACCTGAAACGTTTGTCAGTTATACCTCAAAAATCTTCTTCTGAAAGAGCAGTCTAATAGAAAAGTGAGCCAAAAATATGGTCAGTTTACAGGAAAAAGAAAAGAAAATGGCTCAAACATACGAAGAAATGTTCTAGCTCCCTCATAATAAAACTACTTGATACACTATACCATTGCTCATGAGAGACTGGTAAAAACTCAGTTTGACAGCATATTCTCTTGGTTGGGCTCTGGGGAAAATTCAGGCACTCTAAACAACATTGCTAGTGGGGGAAAAAAAAAATGGTAGAATTCCTGTGGAAGTACTAGCATTTCTAGCAAAATTGTATACATTTTCTCTGATGCGGCAGTCCTACTGCTAGAATCTCCCCCCAAATGATAACACTCACTGTTCAATGCAGCACTATTTGTAAAAAGGTATTGGAAATAACCCAGATGTCCATCAGTACATCCATACAGGGGAGTACTGTGGGGGAATGAAAAAGCAAGGTGTAGTTAAGTAAAAAACAAACCAACCAGGTACAGAATAGTGTGGAGCATGCTAACTTTTACGTAAGAATGTATATGCACTGTGTGTGTACACATATATTTGCTTATATTTTCAAAAGGAAAAGGTAAACAGAAACTAACATACATGGTTACCTATATGGGGAGAGAACATGGGTTGGACCGAGAGACTCTTAATGTGACTTGTTTTTATAGTTTTTACTTTGAAACCACTTAAATGTTAAAATACATCATGAAAAACAAACCAGTCTCTAAAAATTGGGAGGATAAAAAGGGAAGCAAATGGACCACATTATATGTCCAGTAACATAATCAGAAATTTTTTTTTCAAGTGATTGTCAATCACAGGATTTCAATTAGACAACCCTAGTGGATCTATCTTGTTGACAGAAAGAGCCAGAAAGAAATCTTAAAAATCTTTCATAGTCTTACATTAGTAATATATTGGCATTGATAGTTTGAAACAGTTGTGTGCATTGCAGATTAAAAGAAATAGGTTAATGCGTAAATGTAATTAGGAACTAAGATTTTCAGTTTAAGAGAAAGCCCCAAGTATAAAAAAAGTAGTGAAGCAAAACCTCCAACCTTAACATATGCAAAAAAGAAGTAAGAACATGGTATGAAAAACCTTAGCCAATGAATCTTTTTTTTTTTTTGGCATAGTAAATCCCTTTACTGTCAAGTCCTTAGTGGGGTGAGCTCTATAATCTCTTGGTATCTGTTTCCCTGACTTTTCAACATGTCGGAAAGTTTTGCCTTGTCATCCCCAGAGCTTTTTGCTCCCATCTTTAGCCACATTAACTGACACACATAGCTGACAGCACTAGCAGGGCACTGTAGCTTCACTACCACTTTCCTCTACCTGGCTCGTTTCCTTTCTTCCTTTGTGCTACATCTGAATTGACAGTCCTTTTTTCAGTTTTTTGACACTGTTCGAGGTAATTTGTGCAATCTTAATGCATCTTAAATGGTGGAATTTAGGATGTTGTTGCAGAAATATTTTGGGAGCAGTGGTGCTAGACAAGACTACCACTTAAATTACAGTAAAGGCCTTGGCAATGGAGTTTTTATACCCATTTTAGTAATCCTAACTTCCCTTTCCTACATTGCAAATAATTTGTCTGCATTGCAAATAATTTGTCTGTGTGGTTTTGTTTTGTTTTGGTTTTTAGATGGCTATTCATATGAAAAGGAAGCAATGGAAAATTGGATCAGCAAAAAGAAACGTACGAGTCCCATGACAAATCTTGTTCTTCCTTCAGTGGTACTTATACCAAATAGAACTCTGAAAATGGCCATTGATCGATGGCTGGAGACACATCAAAAATAAAACTTTTATATTGCATTATTTATATTTTCTGTGATCTCATTTGAATGATTTAAAGGGAGATACTAATCAGACATTATTAAAAGCAAAACAGAAGGAGAAAGGTAAACTTCTTAAACTTAGTTACCTATAAAACTATTTACTATTTTCATTATTTAAAACAGGGACTAAGTAACACATATAATAACATCTTTTCTATTTTTACTATAAAAGCCTTTTTATACTAGTGATAAAAGCTTAACCTGTAGAGAAGTAAAGTTTTACAACCTTAAATTGCCATGCTCAAATTTATTCTTGTTATAGATCGTATTCTGTTATAACCAAAGATTGGAATACTCTAGAATATAACAGATAAATCAGTTAATAACTGTTCATTTGATAACTCTTTGGAATCCTTCTGAAGAGAAATTTTAGCAAAACAATTGTAGATTTGTTTATGACTAAATTGAGAAAAATCACTTTGACATGTTTTATGAACAATTTTGTTAGATTCTAAGTTTGCAAGGTAGTAATGATTTCTCCCCCATTGTCCAAACCTAGGTACAAGTTAGATGGAATAAATTATCACAGATACGTCAAGTTGACTTGGCTGAAACATATAAAGTGGCGAACTAGCCTCCTTTTAGAATTTAGAATTCTTAAAAGTTCTCACATAATAGTTTAAGCTAAGGTGACTATACATTTTTACACAATAGACTGATAGCTAATACAACACCCTGATAAACATTCAGAAGAAAGCTTCAAGTTCGGGAAGCTGAGGTTGTGTTGACTCTCCATTCGTCTCACAAGTTGTTACCAGAATGGAAGCCATTAGTGGAAAAGCTTGTTAGAAGTAAACTCTAAGGGCAGGTAGGGACCAAGACTCTGTGCTTCCCCCCCAGAATCCTCACTGTTGTTCTGAAATTTGAAAACACAGAAATAAAAGGGAAAAATCAATGTAAGTATTTATTCCGTCAGCCTTTTCTAGTGTTTTATAAACTGATAGGTAATATGCTGTATGTTCACAGAAAGGTGGAAAGCTACCACAGAAATCTCCAAAAACCTGTTCTTTGTAATTGCTGCTTTGTAAAATTTCTGTCATCCTAATGTATTATTACTGAATTTTATTTCCTTTGTCACAGCTGGGATTCACATATTGTGAATACTCTATTAGAAGAGTATGGTTTTTTTTCATACTACACATGCTGCTCACATTCTTACTCATGAGGACAAAAAAAGGATGGGAACATGTTCTAGAAGGTGTTTTCCTGTTGTATTCTATAGAGGAAGTATGCTAACAAACATAATTCTAACAAACAAAAGACTGGGTAAAATTGATAGAGCCCACCATTGGACCAGATATCTTTTGTTTTGATAAAATAATAGACTTATTTTCCAAAGAAGGCTGGCTGGTTTTCACATAAAAATTACTGAAAATCACTGAAGTCATTGATAGAAAACACAGTAAAAGGTTGGTTATTTGCTAAATGTGTTAAAGAAGGTGATTTTCTTTTTTACGTTTCACTAGGATAGTTTCTTGATAGCTGAAAACTAAGATGCCAATTTACAAAGTGAAGTGCATCATCTGTTTTTATATACAAACAAACCAAAGCTAAGCTGCTACTCCTTCCCACAAACACAAGCAAACAAAAAACTAAATCAAATCCAAACTCACCCATAGGAAAGGACACCACACGGCCCCTCTCTGCAATCTTGGCCTCAGCACTGACCAGTAGCATCCCAAGGAGACTGCACTTCCTGGGGTAATTGGACCAAATACCTTTACTAAGAACCTGTCAATCAAAATCGTAACGTAACATAATAAATTCTACTAATAGTCACACTGGCAGCATCACAGGAAGTCATCCAATAAGAATGATTAATAAAGTTTTTCCCTCCTACCCAGTTTTTTGTTTTTTACCTTTAGTTTAAATATATGGCTTTCAAGAGAGACTGAAAATACTTTACTTGGCCTTGCTAGTATTAGCAGTAACCACACAATAACCTGAAGTTGCTTAGGCTTAAGGTTCCAAGTCAGGATTTTATCACAATACAACAGTTTAATGTTCACACTCATTCATACTACTTTGAAACTGAAATATGTGGTTATAAAGACAAATACTTTTAACTGAAAGATAATAGAAATGTGAAGAACAAACTTTCACACTAGCACAGTGTTCAGTGTATGTATCACCAAAGTGAGAGTTAAATACTGAAGATACCCTGTTACCACTAAAACCACGCACCAGGATTTCCGAACAGAGAAGTGTATAGAATGATCTTCATGCGTTCCTCTCATTTCAGGCAAAATGACTAATTTTGACCCTGGAATGTTTTGGGATTTCTAGAAGCCATTACCCTTGTTCTGAAATTATTAAATAAAATTAAATATGTATTTGTAGTATTACTGAAAAACAGGCTTTCCACTTCTTTAGGATAACAAAATCACTCAGGATTTAAGCAAGGCAGATAGCTGACATCAGGATCGTCTCTCCTTAGCCACTGTTTCATTTAATGCAAAACAAATTCTATTAATTGTCTTTATTCCATATGGAAAAGTACAGTAGTTGTGCAGAAACAAAACTACATAACAAAAGAGTAAGACTTCCACAAATATTAAAGAAAACAGTAAACAATAAATAAGCCATAGTAGTTATAGCAGAACTCATGAAACGCCTCTAAAAAAAGACTGATAAAGCTGTACAAAGTACACTGTACACACTCAGGAACAAATGGAGAATGACACCAGAAGAGTCCTATTCGTACAAAACCATAATGGTGCTCACAGGGACTTCATTACAACTATTCATTTTTAAAACATTCTGTAAATATAGAACTTCCTTCTCTCCAATTCTAGAAAATAAATTTCACATCCCAACATACAAAACAAATACACTCCCACCTCTCTCAAACCAGTATTTTAACATCCTCCAATAGCACACCATTTTCATATAAAAATACCTTTAAATCAAGGTTCACTCCTGTACCTTTACAAATGAATAATACATCAGTTTGGACTTAAGTAGCACCACAAAGGTGTTCATATAAATGAGATAAAGTGCTGTTACTGGTATACTGTTAACATGCCATATATATTATCATTCAGTGCAATAACCAGCATGGACGAAGCTTAAAAAGAACATGCAAATATATGACTTTAAGATTAACTACTTGAAATAGTTATATTTACAAGTCTGAATACAACTTGGCTATATGATATATACAACATGTGGCTATAAAGTAATGACTGTATAATAAAACGAAAGCAATAACCAACCACACACCTTAAGTATCCAAATTAAATATTGTCATTAGAGGACCTTGGAAGGCTTGTTCCAGGAGTGCTATCATTGATAAAAGCAGTTTGGGAACCAACAGAGCTAATTTACAATGTCACCGAGAATGCTGTATTCTTAGTATTTTAGCCCAAATTCAACTTAACCACCAATCATGATTCCAAATGGTTTATACTGTTTCCAAATATTAAAAACACCTTGAAGCGGGAATATAGTTCCAAAAAAAGGAACTATACACAGAAATACATATAACTATAACACAGAAATAAGTGTTTAATCTTTTTAAGGGAACTGCTATAAAGGGAACAATACTTGGATGTTCTTGTATTTTGCTTAAAAAAAAAAGTGAGCCACATAACATGTATAGTCACATTCAGCTAGAAATTACTCAGGTCTTTCATACACACACACACACACACACACACACACACACACACACACATACACACTGACCCTTGAACAACAAAGGTTTGAATTGTGCAGGTCAACTTATACATGGATTTTTTTCCCCCCGGTCAATACATACTACATGATCCATGGTTGGTTGAATACGAGGATGTGGAACCCTCCATAGGGCCGACTAAAAGTTACACTGTACATTTTTGACTGTACAGGGGATCGGCGCCCCTAAGTCCCATGTTGTTCAAGAGTCAACTGTATGTGTACGTGCATATATATATAAATTAAGATTTGACTCATTGGAACTGTAACTTGAAAATCCCATCTTTTCCAGAACACATCACCTGGATATTATGTCATGAGTTAAACTTATCACTAGATATTATATTATCTAAGAAATAATATGATCTTACCACATAGCAAAGGCTAGGAGAAAAGTGATAAAAACCAAACAATTTCAAAAGAGAGAAGTATGAGTTAATGTCTTCTTGGCTGTTTTTTTAACTTAATAGGCATAACTAGTTGTAGTTTTCAATTCTGGTTAGCATTTCTGGTGACTTCTACCTATTTATCAAAGAAATTTAATCCCACATTTTCAATATGTCAATGGCATCTGATCCACCCCCAAGGGAAAAATAAATATATGACTAAAGAGTAATTTTTCTCACAAACAACCATTTAATGACTACCAGGAGCCAACACACTGTTTTCCATACACTACACATGGGTTTCCCTTACGGCTCACACATTTGATTCTATGAATGATCGCTTTGGTTTTGCTGAAGGGAGGTGACTCCTGTGGGCTTCACTGCTGATGTGAGACTGCTGTTTAGAGAGACTTTCCTGATACGCATGAGAAACAGTCTTAGTTATCCGGCTGTCTTGGCAGTGGACTGGAATTTGGCACTTCTTTTCTTCTAGTTCCTTCCCCTGGGCCCCGTTGTGGACCCCTCCACCCAGAGTAGACACAGAACGGGTTTTGGCTTGGCTACTGTATCCTCCTGCTTGTTTGAGAGAGGGCTTCTCAGAGCTTGAGGCCTGCAGGCCAGCCGTGGAAGGCGTGTTCGTCGGCAGCCCCTCTGGCACCGCACAGTGCCAGGCGCAGCTGGGAGGGTGGCTCTGCTGCTGGAACCTCGCTGTCTTGTCCATGATGCCCATGAACGGAGTACTGCGCGGCCTGTGCTCAGCTGGGCCACTCGGAGCCTGGTTACCAACCCTGTCTTTCATTCGAGTATCTGGTCCTTGGACCTTGAAGCCCTCTGAAAAACTGCTGCTTGAAGCCAAACTACTGGTTGAACTTGACATCTTGATGCTGCTTGACGGAGAACCGGAAGAGCCTGAGCTGGTGAGGGAAGCCGGGTGTCGCACGTCGCTGCAGCTCACAGGCCCGCCTGGGTTTAGAGGGGCTACGTCCACAGCCACGGTGGCACGAGACAGAAGCCTCTCTGCAGTTTTTATCTTACTCGGTAAAGGATACGCAGCATCACCCTCACTGGCCTGCAGCTGGGCGCTGGGGCTGGGCCCCAGCCGATCTCCCGAGTGGCCAGAAGCTGCTCCTGCAGGGAAGGTGCCTGTTCCCTCCAGATGCTGGTTTCTGCTACCGGCGGCAGGGGTGGCAGAGAGTCTTCCAGGCATGGGACTCGGGGGAGGATTCTGCGAAGAGACCTGCGTTTTCGAGCTAGCATTTCTCACGCCAGCTTGCCCAGAACCCAGGTGCTGGCTGGTTTTCACGATCTGCGCCTGCCTGGTGGGCTGCACCCTGAGCCCCGGCTGAGCAACCGGCTCCCTCGGGGGCTTGCTCATCCCCGGCCGATTCTGTGGCGATAGCGGCCTCATTTTGGACTGGAGCCCTTCTTGAAGGTTTCGGATGTATGGGGAGGGGGCAGAGGAGGGCGGCTGGGGCCTGGGAGCGAGGGGAACGGATTCTTCCTGTGGAGAAGTCTCCTCCTCTTCAGCCTCCTCGAGGTGAAAGCGGTCGTTCAGGCCGGGGGTCGGGGCGTCCTCCTCGTGGTCCGAGTCGGCAGGGGGTGCCGGCGGTGGGCACTGCTGCTTCTGCTGCTGGCTCCTCTGGAGCTGCCTGCATTCCTCTTCTACGCGTGCCAGGAGCCTCCTGATCTCCTGGTTGGTGGGACACAGCTTCACGGCTTCCCGCAAGTCAGCCAGAGCGGCCGTGAACTGCCTTTATATTAAAAGAGACGATATAATTACAGGCCATGTAAGAACAAGCTCTGAACGTAACTGTTCATAAAGCAGCTCTGCTAAAAGAAAAGAGAAGGTAGGTGAGTGAGTTCTGCACACTCACGGCGTGGACGGCCCCCACGGAACTAGCTTAGAGTTCCTCGGCTAAGTGGGAGTGCTGAACTCGAACCCAGACCTGAGCGGCTCCGGGGCCCTGCTGTCTCTATAAAGACCACTGGGCTGGGGTGAGCACAGGCAGAAAGCAGTGGGGGTCAGAATCCTCTTAATGTCACCTTCCCCATCCCTCTCACCACGTCCACCTACAACTCAAGACCTATGGACTCCACCCAACCTCCCCGCCGCCGCCTCCCGGCGTCTCTAGTTGGTGGTCTCACTGATAACATGGACTAACCTAGGAACTTTATGTTGCAGTACATGTCAACTGTGGGGATAGTTACTGAGATGTCTGGAGAAAATAAAAGTTTAGCCATTGCTAATGATAGCCACCGCTGTGCCTTCTGGAAGCTACCTGTTCAGTATTAAAAGGGAGGAGAGGGCTTCCCTGGTGGCCCAGTGGTTGAGAATCCGCCTGCCTATGCAGGGGACACGGGTTCGTGCCCCGGTCCGGGAAGATCCCACATGCCGCGGAGCGGCTGGGCCCGTGAGCCATGGCCGCTGAGCCTGCGCATCCGGAGCCTGTGCTCCGCAAAGGGAGAGGCCACAACAGTGAGAGGCCCGCGTACAGCGCAAAAAAAAATAAATAAATAAAATAAAAGGGAGGAGAGGCACTGAGTGATACTCATGCATCAGAAGCCCCCAAAGTCAAAGCAGCAGCTTTGATGTCAGAGAAAGACAAGCAGGCTTCTCTAGTCACAGCCACGTGTCTAACCCCAGACGGTACCTGCTGCTTCTCTTTGCTCTCGCTCTGGCATAAAAGGCTTCATAGGACTTTGGTTTCAACTCGAGAGCCTTGGAAGCAAATTCTTCTGCCATGCCGAAGTCCTGGTATCAATATTTAAATACACAAGTCAGAAGCAGCACTGAGAAAATGACTCTACTACCCAAAGCAATCTACAGATTCAATGCAATCCCTATCAAACTACCACTGGCATTTTTTACAGAACTAGAAAAAAAAATTTCACAATTTGTATGGAAACACAAAAGACCCCGAATAGCCAAAGCAATCTTGAGAACGAAAAATGGAGCTGGAGGAATCAGGCACCCTGACTTCAGACTATACTACAAACCTACAGTAATCAAGACAGTATGGTACTAGCACAAAAACAGAAATATAGATCAGTGGAACAGGATAGAAAGCCCAGAGATAAACCCACACACATATGGTCACCTTTTCTTTGATAAAGGAGGGAAGGATATACAGTGGAGAAAAGATAGCCTCTTCAATAAGTGGTTCTGGGAAAACTGGACAGCTACATGTAAAAGTATGAAATTAGAACACTCCCTAACACCACACACAAGAATAAACTCAAAATGGGTTAAAGACCTAAATGTAAGGCCAGACACTATCAAACTCTTAGAGGAAAACATAGGCAGAACACTCTATGACATAAATCACAGCAAGATCCTTTTTGACCCATCTCCTAGAGAAATGGAAATAAAAACAAAAATAAACAAAACAAAAAAAAAAGAAGCAGCAGCACTGGAACATGATTCCAGGCAACCTTTTAATAAGAGTTTTGCTCTAGAGGTTAGTAGAGAATTGGGACACAATTGGAGCGAGATGAAGGGGAAGGTAAGTTGGTTTTTTTGTTGTGAAGTTAGGAGACAGTTACAGCTTATTAATGTTCTTACAAGAAGAATCCCACAGAGAAGCAAAAATCGGTGAGTCAGGAGAGAGAGAGAATGGTGGTGGAGGCAGCGCAGCGGAGGCGCGGGCTGATGGGAGCCCGCCCCTGGGGGGAGGGGGAGCCTCACATGGGCCCGGACACTGCAGCACCTGCAGCAGGAAGGCGGGCAGAGTATGTGGGCGTAGAAGCAGGCAGGTCACAGATTTGGTGGAGGGAGGATGAAGTTAAAAAAAAAGAAAAACTAAGAAAGAAAGAAATTGGTACTGAAACAAATCTAGTTACTAGTTACAAGTTAACTGTGAGTTAACTACAATTAATTACAAATTAACCAGTTCCTGGCTTATTACCCTCTGAGCAAACATAATAACACTGATTATAACACATTTGTGTTGAACTTTACAATGATGCCCTTTCCTTCTGAATCTGGGGACAGCTGCTCGTGACAGTGCTGGCAGCGTGCAGTTGGGCAGCGGTGGAGGAGCAGTTTGTATGTGCTTGTCCTCACTGAGGCAGAGAAACTACGTACATGTGCACTCTCTCAACACCTTGGGATGTGAGTGGTGCTGTGATCTAATGATGGTCACCCCTGACAAGCAGCTCCGCATGCGCCAGGTTCAGAGAAAAGTGCAAACAAACCAGACAGGAGGTCTCATGATTTGCCCTTTTCTGTAGAAGGGCAGGCCTTCACCACGGTGAGAACAGCTAAAGGACTGGAATAAGGGGCCCGGCTTACATTTGTTTTTCTCCGGCAGCGAGACAAATTGAGATAGAGGGAAACCCTTAGCTCATTGAACGGTCTCATGTCCTCTCCGAATCCTTCTCGAGGAAACTTCCTTAAGGCATACTGGTACCTCTGGGCTGCCTCTTTCATCTTCCCTTTCTAGGATTCAAAAATCAGAGAAATTTATCGTTTCCAGAGGCTCCAAGATGAATAAAGATCCTGATGAGGACAGGCCACGGCCAGAACCAGTCCACTAACTGGCCTGGACACGCAGCTTCACTGTCCGCCTAGGCGTCTGCAACCAGAGCTGGGTTTACAGGAAGGGATCTGTAAATTGCCAAACCCATAACCATCAATCTTAAAACATCAGATTATCTTCTCTGTTACATATTTCTGACAACCATTTCATGAATGATCTCTCATCTAAAGATACTTTAATGCAGAGTGTAACAGAAATCAAATGAAAAAACCACGCCGTCCCTAAAGCAAGCAGAGTTGTGGATAAACCTAGAGCTGCTGTAGAATGATAATTTTTCTTTTAAGAGGAACTAAAGCACGGGCTTTAAAACTCAGCACAGCACTGCACGTCATTTTCAAGGCTAAAGAAATCCATTTGCTCTGTTGGTTCTGTTGCACAGCAGGTATGAAGTCTGTCGAAAATGGCTTATAATTGCCTACCAAAATTCATATTAAAACCACTTCAAAGCCACGACAATACACACTCTGAACTCAATTTCAAACTGATTCCAGGCCAGGAACCCTGCTGGGTCATGCTATATGCCTATTTATTTGTTGTTATTAAAAATGAAAAGGAAAAACTAAAACATAGAAAGTACAGCAGCTTCATGCCAAAAAGCATTAAAATGGTCATGATGTAGTTTTTTGTTTTCATCATCTTTTAATTCTGTCTAATCACAGACCTGGAAAGAAAAATGATCTATGGAAATGGCCTGAGCATCTCTCTAAACTCGGGGCTGGCAAACTACGGTTTCTGGGCCAAACCCGGCCTGCCACCTGTTTCTACAAACACAGTTTGACTGGGACACGGCCTGGCTCATTTGTCCGTGTGTTATCTTGGCTGCGTCTGTGCCACAAGAGCAAAGCTAGAGGGCTGTGACGGGGACCACAGAGCAAAGCCTGACATGGTTACTACCTGGCTCTTTCCAGATGAAGTGTACTGCCCTCTGATCTAAACTGCATGTGTTAGTTTGAACATTTTTACTTTAAAGTCAAATTTACTAATCTTTAAATTGTCTTTCCATTTCTAAGGGAAAATGAGAAAAAGAAATTAATTCCACCTCCTGAGTAACTGAGTATTATCTATTACTTGACTATTTTAAGTAAAAATCTCTCCAGAAACAGTTTCAAATTCCAGAAGCTTACAGACATTAAAATTAAGATAATAAAGGCTTGGGAGATTTCATGATTCTTTTCTTCTGAAAATGTCTCCTGAGTGTTCCTTTCCCATGTCTCATGATTCCAAGCACCAAGGAATTTCCTGTAGGAGGTGCCTGTTAAACAAGAAGCACCTCTGCCTTCGTATCAAGGCTTCAGGCTGTAAGTCATACTTACAGCCCCAAGGATTCGTTCAGAAATAATGGTCCTCAAACACAAAGAGGAGTGCTTTCCACATTGAAGATTCTGCTGTGAGGATATCAAAGCCTGGGCGCAAGGCTAGGTTAGCACTTCCCCGAACTTCTATTAGCTAAGCTATATGCATTCTGTGCGGTAGCACAGCTACATCCATTATACCGCAAACTAAGAGGCTGCTCATAGGTTGTTACAGGGTCACAAGAAAAGGGCGACACCACTTACTTTGTACATCAAGTTTCCTTCCTCCATCAATTTCTGTAAAAGTATAATCAGAATATCAGGTTTGGAAGTAGCCATCGCCCAAGCAGCATTTCCTGCAAAATAAACATGCGTTCAGAGGCATTCCAGTGGGCTTGGAGCAAAGGAGCTCAACGCTTCCGTGGCCCCGTCACAGCTAAGCCCACAAACAGCAGAGAACCCAGCTGCAGAGGACACTGCGGCGTGTCCTGCAGGCCCCCGCATGACAATACAGCGAAGGGAAGGGAGCATTTAGCGGGGCGCTGCACCCCGCACACCCTGTCACTTGGGGGGACAAGAGTACTGGGACACGCAAGCATCAGCGCAGCCACGAGCCACCCCTCCTTTCTATGGGGATTTGCTTCCCAGTCATCTCTTTAGTTCCCGGCAGCGCTGTCAGGACCACGCGCAGGTGGAGGCGAGCCTTCTCAGCGTCTCTCACCCTCGCTGCAGAGTCACCACCAAATCCACTCTGAGTCGCCAGCTCTGGCCCTGCTGCCCTCCTCCCACCGTCCCCGCCCTCGGCCTCCCTGCTCCCGCCTGTGTCTCCTCCTCTCCCGGCTGACGGCACAGCCACAGCCTCTAAGCCTCTTCTGAACACGCCTAGGGAGCAATGCTTAAGGGCACGGCCTCAGGGGTCGGACTCAAGTTCAAGGTGACCTGCCACTCACTATGACCTCAGGGGAGCTATTCACCACCTTCAGGCCTGGGGTTCCTCCTCTGTAACATGATGCTCTCATCATTCCCTACTTATAGGGTAGGTGAGGATAAGTGAAAACATGCAACTGCTCAGAACAGCTCCTGATACCATGAGCTGCTTCATAATGTCATTTCACCACCCTCATCGCAGTCCCCTCCCCAGAACTGCTGGCAGCCAAAGGTCTGCCGTGAGACCAGAATAGACAGTGCCATATGGGGCACTCTTCCCCGCACTCTGAACCCTGTGCCATGTTCCAACCTCCTCAGAGCCCCGGCCCCTGACATTATCCTCAAGTCACCCCGTCTCGTCTCCAGGAAGTCCCGAGAACTCTCCCTCCCAGAACCTGTGCTAGGGTTGCCGCTGCCCTTCCCAGCGGACTAGCCGCCCCTCCCGGACAGCAGCCCTCGCACTCGCTGCTCATTGCAACCACCCTCCAGCTCCTGCCACCGCCCTCGGGCCCTCCGCACAGAGGCCCCCGGAACTGCTCCGCTGTGGCCCCCAAGCGTCCCCAGCGCCCCCAGGGCCGGGCTGTCCTTCAACACTGGCCTCTGCTTTCTGCCCATGCGGCTGTAATAATATGAGTCTTTCACACACTCTGAATGACTGATTAACTGAGCCTTAGAGAGGGACAAAAAAAATCTCCACACGCTTGACATCTTACTTCTTAACCCGGGAGCAGGTGGGTACAGTCCCTGGCGTACTCTAAAATCTGAAGCTACCCTCCCTCTCGCTGGTGAACTGCAGAGTTTACTGACCTAACTTGGCTCCTTTTCTCAGCAGTGTAATCACTACAGATGCGTTTCGACAACCGATGGCTCTGTCCAAGGGCCGCATGCCGCTGTGGTCCACGTGCTCGATTACAGCCCCCTTGTCGACCAGATACAGCACCTGCAAAAGGGAGACACAGGCCCTGAGGGTGCGGGTAGCAGGAGCCCTCACCTTGCCCGACGCTGCAGCCGGTGTAGGAGCTGGCGGTCTTAGCTTCACTCTGGTCTCAGATGCTTCTGGCCTAATGGGATCCTAGAAGGGAAATGAAGTTGACATGCAACAGAGCAGAGGAGCTGCAATCCACAGCCCAAACCCGCTCTGCTAAAGTGATTTTGATGTTGGCAGTGAGACAGGCAGGTGGATGTTCCCAGGGTGGGATGTGTGTCTCTGCACCCACAGACCACAGACAGTACACGCACGCTATCACCTGTCTGTCTCACCCCACTTCCCAGGCCACAGAGACGAGACGCAGTCACCTTTTCATCTCCAATTACTTAGGAGGCAGGCTTCTGCCATAGCTCCAACGTGCTGGCAGGTTATGGCAATGGCACTTCAGAAACAATCAGATCCACACAGCCTGGGTACAGAAGCTGGAAAGATCAGGATCAACTGAACCCGAATGCAACTCACTTTAAGGCTTAGGAAAGAGACCTGAACATGGGCACTGTAAAGATGGCAACTTTGAGACCATGGTACAAAGACTGACTTGATTTGATAAAACAGTTGTCACTTGGACTAAACAGAGAACAACAGGGAAAACCATGCTGGCCACTAAAATTGCTCTATTCACTGGAAGAGTCTGTAGCCTGCTTAGATTTTCATGTGGATCTAGTAGATCCTATCAGTCCACCAGCTGTTCAAAATGACACTAGAGGGATTAATATCCAGAATATATAAAGAACTCCTACAACTCAACAACAAAAACCTCAAAAACCCAATTTAAAAATAGGCAAAGGCTGTGATAAGCCATAATGGAAAAAAATATGAAAAAGAATATATATATATATATACACATATATATATGTGTGTGTAACTGAGTCACTTTGCTGTACAGCAGAAATTAACACATTGTAAATCAACTATACTTCAATAAAATTTAAAAAATAGGCAAAGGATCTGAATAGATATTTTTCCAAAGGTGATATACAAATAGCCAATAAGCATGTCAGAAGATGTTCATCATCACCAGGGAATTGCAAATCAAAACAACAAGCTATTAACTGTTAGGATGGCTGCTATCAAAAAAAAGAATGAAACAGAAAATAAGTGCTGGAGAGGGTGTGGAGAAACAGGTAGCCATGTGCACTGTTGGTGAGAATGTAAAATGATGCACCCACTACGGACACAGCATGGAGCTTCCTCAAAAAATTAAAAATAGAATTACCCCTCAATTGAGCAATCTTACATCTGGGTATCTATCCAAAAGAATGGATAGATCTCGAAAACTCTGCAGGCTCTCGAAGAGCTATTTGCACACCCATGTTCGTAACAGCACTATTCATAATAGCCAAGAGGTGGAAGCAACCCAAGTGCCCAATGATGGATGAATGGATTAACAAAATGTGGTAAATACATAAATGGAATATTATTCAGCCTTAAAAAAAAAAGGACATCCTGACGTATGCTATAACATGAATGAACCTAGAAGACATTATGCCAAGTGAAATAAGTCAGTCACAAAACGACAATATTGTATGATTCCACTTGTATTCAGGGACCTAGAGGGGTCATTCACAGGGACGGAAAGTAGAAAGGTGGTTGCCGGCGGCAGGGGGTAACGAGGGCCTGCTGTTTAACGGGTGCAGTTTCAGTTTTACAAGACAAAAAAAGCCTGGACTTTGGCTGCACAATGATGTGAAATGTATGTAACACTACTGCACTCTTCACCTAGGAATGGTTACGATGGTAAATTTTATGTTATGTGTTTTTACCAAAATTTTTTTTAAATGATGCTTAGAATGCTAAGATCCTTCACTCTTCCCTAATGTTGATAAACTACAGGATCTGGTAATGTAACATAAGCTGAAAAAGAAAAGTGTGGAGATGTGAGGTTTAGTTAAATAGCTGCTTCTGAAAATCGACATTTAAGTCCAGTTTATAATGTCCAGGAAGTTGAAACTATTTAACTGTAACATCACTGCCTTGTAAAACCATCAGGCGGGGATGGCTTCTGCTCCAAGGTCCACGGCCCCCAGCAATACAGTACCTCTCTGTCTAGCTAATCCTCACCTTAGACACACGTTAACGGTTCATAAATGATAATTCGCAAGGAGAAATGAACATTCCTCCAGCACCTGCTTGGTGCCTGGGATATGGACACTGACAAAGTGGTTTTTGCCCTGAAAGACACCTTGTGGTTTTTAGTTTATTAAGGTTTTATCCCTTCCTTCCTCAATTAGACTTGGGCCTTTGGCAAAGAGATAAAGACAGTGCCCAAAGCATTTTCTATTATTTCTAGACAAAGCCACATCGATTTAAAAACAAACCAACTGATTATTTGATTAGTAATCTCTCATATATAAAAGTGATTTTTAAATGTTCTATACAGGCATTGTGTTTACATGGAAATTGTAAGAAAATGAAACGACATATGCACGTGTGTACACATATTCACGTATGTGCATGCAGTTTGTAATCATGGAATTTTAAGCCTTTAGAGTCTATGAAAATCTTTACCCCAGTTCTGGAATAGACCGCGTGCCACAGAATTAGAGGAAAACGAAAGCCACCCCACAGCACACACGTAAGCCCCGGCCACACGGGGCCAGCGTCATGCACACTTGGGGATGGCTCAGCTCCCGAGTTTCCACGCAGCCCAGTCCGCCTGGCACAGGTGGGGAGCGTGGCCGCCGCGGTACCTACGGTCTCCGCATCGCCGTAGAAGGCGGCCAGGTCCAGGGGGCTGCGGCCGTTCTTGTCCGTCTGGTCGATCTTGGCTCCTTCCTCCACCAGGAACTGGACCACGGCCCTGTGCCCTTTCAGACAAGCCCAGCTTAATGCCGACAGACCCTCTTTGTCCAGAGAAGAAAGGGCGGCACCTGAAAGAGAAGCCCATTCACAGAACGTGACCGTGGAAAGGCAAGGCCAGAGGCAGACCCTTTCTCACCCGCAGGGGCCTAGGCCTGAACAGCATCTGAAGCCAAGGGTGAAATGAACATCCCCGCTGCAGCTGAGTAAAGGGTACGTGGGATGTACCCCTAGTCCCTCTACTTGTGTGCAAGTTAAAAAATTTCCATGACAAGGACACTTAACAAAAAGATTTTCTTCAAAAACAAAAAAACAAAAAACTAAAGCAGAAAGTACTAAACGAGTCTGCCAAAGCTCTTGTCCTTGTCCGTCCAAGAGAGCCCCACGCGGGGGGGGACAGTGCGGCTACCTTTCGAAAGGAGAAATTCCACGGTGCTCAAGTGCCCTTCACAAGCAGCCACCATGAGGGGCGTCCGGCCCTGTTTGTCACTTAGGTTCACGTCACAGCCACGGTCCAACAGCAACCTAACGATCTGAAAGAAACACTCGGGATTACACGCTTCCTGCCGCCCCTTAAATCACGTGCTCTCTACTCGGGATGGTTTTTCCACCTCTCAGAGTAGTGAAAGGACTCTCCTCTTTTTAAAAACCCCTGTGAGTCGTGTGATCCATGGGGCCTGTAGAATCTTTCTATTGTATTCCTTTGAACAGACTCTTCTTCCAAATATATCTTCTCTTTAACAAGCCTAATTCATTACTATGTCTGTAAAACATGCACACACAAGGCAGAAATTTGGAGGAGGGAGGATTCCAAGCATAGTCAAGTGACGACAGGACAGCCACTACGGGGCACGTGGGGTAGCTGGGCGGAACTAAAGCGAAGGCACAACAGCCACGGCCCCACGGCGGCGCTGACACCCCGTTCCTGCAGCAGGAGGACACGGCACGGGCAACGGGTGCGAAAACACTCGCCCACCCTCTCCCCTCAGCAGTCTGCTTCCCGAGGCTTAGGACTGGGGGACCTTCAGAGCAGGTGATTTTTAGCAAAGCTTCCTGGAGGAGAGTTTCAGCCTCCAAGTTATGCCTTTCAACAGTACATGGCGAGAAGGGGAAAAACAACCCAGAGAGGCCTCTCCTACAATGACCATCCTGGAGGGAACTGCTCTGTCCAGGGGGTTGTGGTCCAGCCTCTCTCCCTCTGGCACCACGCCTGTTTTACTGCCACCACAGCAGAAGGTGGCATATTCCCACCGCTCTCTTGTTCTTGACACACTGTCTCCAGACTTCCCCATGACTTAGGGAACACGGAGAAGAGGAGAGAGGATTATTAGCTAGGGCATCGCAAGGACTTGTGAGAGTGACAGGGGAGTGGCCGGTACAAACCAAGCTCTTAGCAACGGAAAGGAGAAAAGCCAGAATCTCGGTGGGGCACCCTCACAGCTCCTACCAGCAGAGCTAGCAGGAATCGGAAGGGCTGCGACTCCACGCTGTAAACTTGGGTCTAGAAAATTCCTTCTATAATGGACATGATGGTGAAACCCATCTGTCTGTCTGCAGCTGTGTGTAACCTGGTGCCAGCCATGGGGTAGATACATGGTCACTGTTTACAAAATGAAGGAATAAATGACTGAACCACTGCTATCAAGGACCCCTTGCTCCCTTCATTAAACTAAAAGCAACGATGCGTCGCTCCTTGTAAAAGAAACCAGCCTGAATCACAGTGCAGGCCCATAGGGAAAGGGCTTCCTTCCCCTCCCAAAGAGCGAAACAAGGCCACTCTTCTCCCAAGCCTGCTGGACAAGTGGGTTGCACAACCACAGCAGCCGCTGTGTTACAGCAAGTCTTCTGCTGTCAGGACGGGGTGCACGCACTCCATTTCCCCTCCCCAGTTACAGGGAAGCAGCTGTGGGTCTCTGACCTGGTTACCAGGCTTGTTCCCAGTTACCAGCCAACGCGGCCGACTGTGCTAGCCTGTCAAATGTCTGCCTTGATACAGCAGTGCTCACAGCACAAGCAGAAGAGCCAAGGACGTGAAAAAGACAGGGCCCAGCAGGGGAGACGGGCAGTAGCGAACTCTATCCCATTCACTGTTTTTGAAGCACTCGGGGTCCCCCGGGTACCTGCCAATGCCCCTGGCGTGCCGCACAGAACAACGGAGGGACCCCTCTCCTGTTAGTCCGAGACGCGGCAGCTCCACGCTCCAGCAGCAGCTCGCAGACCTCCAGCTTGCCTCGTCCGGCAGCGGCCGTCAGGGCTAGAGGGAAGTCACAGGGGAGGAGGAGTCTGTTAGCATGATGGCCACATGGTGGTGGCTAAAGGTGGCCACAGATTCTCTCACACTCCTCCCACTGAGAGGGGGGACCACGTATCCTGCCCCCCTTGAATCTGGGTAGGCTCTGTGACACCTTTTTCTTTCTTTCTTTTTAAAAAATTTTTTTTTGGCCGCATCGGGTCTTAGTTGCCGCACGCAGGACCTTTCGTTGTGGCACGCGGGCTCTTCATTGTGGCATGCCGGCTTCTCTCTAGTTGTGGCGTGTGGGTTTTCTCTCTCTAGTTGTGGCGCGCGGGCTCCAGAGCACGTGGACTCTGTAAGCTGTGGCCCGCAAGCTCCAGAGTGTGTGGGCTCTGTAGTTTGCAGCACGCAGGCTCTCTCGTTGAGGCGCGTGGGCACAGTAGTTGTGGCGTGCGGGCTTAGCTGCTCTGCGGCATGTGGGTTCTTAGCTCCCCGACCAGGTATTGAACCTGCATCCCCTGCGTTGGAAGGCGGATTATTTACCACTGGACCACCAGGGAGGTCCCTCTGTGACACCTTTGACCAACAGAACAGAGCAGAAATGATGCTGTGCCAGTGCGTGGGCCCAGGCCCTGAGGTGGGCAACGTCCACTTCCTTGAGCACTCCTTGGAACCAGCTGCCACGCTGTGAGGAAGCCCAAGCAGCCCTGAGGTGAGACCCTCTGGGAGAAGCTGTGCGTGGCCAACATCCTAGCAGACAGCCAGCAACGCTGTCAACTACGTGCGTGTGTGCCATCCTGGAAAGGGGTCCCCAGACACGGTCAAGCCACACCAGCTAGAGCTGTGAGAGCAGAGATGAGCCATCCCTACAAGCCTGGACCAAATGCAGATTCAGGAGCCACTAAGCGTTTGTTTTATTGTTGTCTTTTTTCACAGTGAGAGACAACGAGAATATAGGGCCACACAAACACAGAGATCAGTATTACTGTCCAGATCAGCTTCCTACCCTAGAGTCATACATTTCAATCAACAAGAGCTAACGATTACTGAGACAGTGAGAGCATATCACATCGTTCCTGCCTTTAGGGAGCTTAGAATTTCTATAACAAGTCCAGATCCTGGGTTAAGAATGTCAACAAAGGAACAAAAGGACAATTAGACTGTGGAGGGCCTTGAGTGCCGAGGCAAACAGCCCAGTGTGACCCTGAGGCAGGGAGCCGTAGCTGGCAGCAGAGGTGCTGCGGGAAGGTCAGCCAAGGACAAAACGAGAACGGTGTGAAGGGAAAGAATGCAGGCCAGGAGTCCTCACGACACCCGCACAGCAGTGACTGCGCCTCCCCAAACCCAAGGCGCGATTCCTAATGGGGGCTGGGGAGGCAGAAAGAGAAGAGGGGCTCTGCCACGGCATGAACCACTGTCTAGGGGGAAGGACAGTGGCAGGTTGCGGGGACAGCCCCAGGCCAAGACAAAGCTCTTCAGCAGAGGACGGGAAGGGGCGAGGGTGGGAGACGGAGACACCGCAGGAGGGAGTGTCCACAACGCAGAGGGGGTAGGAGAGGGTGGAGCCTGACGCTGTGGCTCAGCTCTAGTCCTAGGGTGACTCCGTCTCTACATACAACCTCACACCTCAAACTTCTGGCTTCCTGCATAAAGTAAGCGTCCCTCCAAATCAGTCAGACGTCTCAGTATGAAAACTAGGAAGACACAGGAACAGATCCTTCACAAAAGATGAAGTCCAAAGGCCAACGAACTTATGAAAAGCGCCCAACCTCACTAGCAGTCCAAGTAATTGAGAAATGGGACCCACTGCTGGTTGAGGACGTACACATCCTTCCACGCAGCAACCCAGGTGTAGATGGGTGCCTGGACGTGCCCCTGGAGCACACGGGGAGGCGTGCTTGTGACAGCCTGAGCTGGAGCAGCCCAGGTGGCTGTGGACAGCTGACCACAGGTCATGGTGCAAACACTGCACGGCCACCAAATAAACGCCACACGACTAAATGCAGCACAACGGGTCCACCTCCCAAATTTAACAGAGATTCCAAGAAGCAAAACACAGAAGAACACACAGGGCGATAGCTCAGAACTGAGAGCACTGCTGGGCCGTCTCAGGACAGGCCCACAGTGGCCCCCTTTCCGAGAGGGCAGGGCCGGCGTCGCTGGGAACCCTGGGTCTCCAGGCGTTGCAGCAACGCAGCTTCCCTGTGTCCTCTCCAGACCCCCTCTCAGGACAGACACCATGCCTACTCCAGCTCTGTGGGCCCGGCCACGGTTTACCTCCCAGGACCGCACACACCAAAAGCATGTAAACATGACACCTGGACCTCGGCTCCCTCTCAGGGACAATGAAGTCGCCATCCACTTTACTGATTTTCTCAAGACAGGGCAACCCGTAAAAACCACAGAAGGAGTGGAAGCTCTCTCGGGTCTCGACCACGGGTGCCATTCCTATCCGTGTTACAAAGACAGGCTCGTCGTCACCCATCGCACATCTAAACTTGTAAAAAAGTTACAAATAAATACCGTAAACAGACTAGTATTGATATCGATTTATATACTGATGCACTGTCTGGATGGCTCTAACACCACGTCCCTGAAAGCGAGGGCTTTGTGAGATGGAAGATCTGGACGCTGAGCCACTCCCTGGGCCTGCGGCTCCTTGGCATCCTTCCTGCAATTAGGGAGCCCCTCCTCTGCCGGGAGCGGACTGTGGCACTGAGCGGACACAGGCGCTGCAGGCGGGGACGTGGCCAGGCGCAGGCAGGACACCGTGGACGTGGACGTAATAAGCTCAAGGCTCTGCCGTCTGACAAGGCCCGAAGCAGCTGATCACCTGACATTCCAGTCTCTTTTATTTGGTAAACAGGTTTCATCCGCATTATAAATGGGGCCTTTAAGTCAGGATTTCTGTTGCAGCAGCCACTGATTTTTTTTTTTTTTTTTTTGCAACAGCATAATCAAAAATGACAGCCCGGCACTAAAAATAGGGCCCCGCTGAGCCACTCCCTGGGCCTGCGGCTGGTTGGCATCCTTCCTGCAATTAGGGAGCCCCTCCTCTGCCGGGAGCGGACTGTGGCACTGAGCGGACACAGGCGCTGCAGGCGGGGACGTGGCCAGGCGCAGGCAGGACACCGTGGACGTGGACGTAATAAGCTCAAGGCTCTGCCGTCTGACAAGGCCCGAAGCAGCTGATCACCTGACATTCCAGTCTCTTTTATTTGGTAAACAGGTTTCATCCGCATTATAAATGGGGCCTTTAAGTCAGGATTTCTGTTGCAGCAGCCACTGATTTTTTTTTTTTTTTTTTTGCAACAGCATATCAAAAATGACAGCCCGGCACTAAAAATAGGGCCCTGTGTTTGAAGGAAGTGCCAGAGGAGCCAGAAGTTAGAACAGCTGACAGTCAGAGGGGAGCGCCGCCCAGGCCTGGAGACAGGGCTGGATTCCCTTCTCCCTTCCAGCCTGACTGGCTGCACTTTTGGTGATTAGCTTTCTTTTGAGATGGTAAAGCACCTATCAGCACAGGCTGGGAGTCACACAGCTGGCCTAAAATGGATCACACCTTCCTAATGAGGCTCTCGCTTTCACCGATGCCCCAAACAACAAGACCTGTGTTCTTTTTCTACTCAGAGGGAATCTTTTCGGCGCCATCACTCAGGACCCCTGAGGCTAAGGGTGTATCTCAAGTTCTAGCAGCCACGAGGATTTAAGGATACCAAATTCGGAAACAAGCGAGGCTAAAGAATAGTCAACCAGATGCTTAAACAAACAAAACCACAGCAAAACTCTGCTCAGGAATTCCAGCCATTCTGCTGACAAGGCTGTCCTCCGAGCAGACCACCAGCCCCTAACAAGGGTCAGCGCACTCTGCCTGGCCAGAGTAGAAGGGGGAGGGGCCGGACAGGAGGAGAGAGCGCCTGGCAGTAGGGCAAAGCCTTGGCTTCTGGCCAACGGAATTCAGAGAGGAAGGAGAAAAAAGACTTGGTGTGAAACGGAGGCTCTCAAAATCAACCTGAGCTCATGGCGCTTCTTAGGACTCAAACTGAACATAACTTCTTCTACTGCAAAATCCTCAACAAGATGGCATTTTTGTAATTAAATTCCCACGAAGGCATGTGTCATTTTCTGATTGATGTTACCTCGGCAAAACTGTCTTCTGCCTTCAGAGCATGAGTACGTTTGTCGTGGCAGATGTTCATTTTAAGAAAACCCAACTGACCCTCCGCAATACGAAATCCTCACTGAAAACATCAGTGAGAGACGGTTCCTGGTAAAATGGATCATTTGCAGGAATCTTTTAAGAACTAAAGTTCTCTGGGCAAAGATGTGATTTACAAAAGCTCAACGGCAACTTGCCTGGAACACAGTCATTCCATAAGCAGGGCTGTCCCTCAAACACACAGGGATGTGTTCCTGGGCCAGGCCAGCAGGCCTGGGGGCTTCAACAATGGACTGTCGCCCCCTCTGCCCACATGCTTCTCTCCCGACTTACAGAAAAGGGTGACAGGTCAGAGCACACGCAGGCGGTCCCTGCTTCTGGACAGTGACCTTTTCATACACCACACGGTGACGAGCCAGCCCACGCCCCTAGGCCCCAGCTGAGCACGCGAGCCAGAACCGTGCGCGCCCGCAGAAGCGTGCTTCCTGCCGGCTGAGGTGGCGGCCCGGGTGGTGGGCAGCGTGGCTCGGCTTTGCTTCCATACGTGTGTTCACTGGTGTGATTTATTTCCTGACATGCTGGCTTTTCCCATCTTTTATAAAAATGGGTGGAAAATGAATAGTGATAAAAGCAGCAGGGTTCTCATAAATGTCATCTAGTTGCGACCAAGATGGAAACCATGAGATGCGACGAAGGCAATGAAGACAGAACCCGGGCCGGAGGAGAACAAAGGTAAAAGTGCACGTGGAATGCTGGGGCATTCTCAGCTATTTTATCTAAATGCTGAAATGTAATTTGGGATTCTATAATTTTTTAAACCTCTTTGGGAATGGCAGCCCCTCACCCTGCACTTAACAAATGACCTCTCGAGGAGTCTAGTCGGCCTGTGTTTTGCTTTGCTACCCTTTGGGTCTAGGCAGGGCTGCCACTCAGAGAGGCTGGTCCCCAAAGGCCTCTGAATGAAAGCAGCGCCCTGTCCTGGCCCCGGGAAGTCAGGCAACACCCCCTCCCCCTCCCCCTTCTACGGACAGGGCTGAGATTTATAAAAGTCCAGTATCATAGCCTTGCTTTGTTAGGTATTTCCTTCCTGGCTGAAGGAGGGGAGGGCTTCCATTAGAAGAACAAACTCCCCAACAGCTATAAATTCTTCATCTCCGCCAAGATCTGAATCCTCAACAATGCAAAGGATAAAATAAAACACAACAAAGATTGCTCTCACTGAAAAATGCCTTTGCACCAGGAGACGAACCCCCAGGAGCCTCCAGCACCCCCAGCCTTGACAGACGCCCATGCTGGGAGGGTGACCTTACGAACAGGAAGCCGGCTCTGCCCAAAAGCTCTCTGAAGCTCACCAGTGGCTGTTTGGAACACCTTCCTTATTGTTCTGACCCTGCCTCATCATTCTGCACTTGGCATTAAGTCTCCCAGGAGGGCCTGCAGCTGCAGGCCGGGCTGGGGTCAAGGAGAGGGAATCTCTGTGACAAGGCAACAGGCAGCAGCCAAACCACACATAAAGATGCCCCCACCAAATCAGCCCATTTCCCAATGAACTACTTACAAAGCAAGGCAGAAACCAAATCTGAGGAACCAAGACACCCCTGGCATGTGACCAGTTCTAGAGTAAAAACATGCTGTCAGTCTCTGTACACAGGTTAAATATGAACCTCAAATTACCAAGGAAATTTTTTATAGAAATAAAATGTGTAATTGCCACTAAATGGGACTTCCCATGTGACCAAAATTCTTTTCCATCCTTCAAATCCATAAAGGAATTGCAAAGTAACTAAGATTCTGTCACTTAAGCATTCATTTCAATGCTCTGTCAAGACCAAAGGTACAGCATAAATATATTACAATAGTTAATATTAACAGCCAGCTCATCACAACCTTCACAGCATATCGCATCTGTTGAACACTTAGAGCTGCCGAGCTCTGGGCAAAAGACTATGGGTGAATTCTTACTTAAGCTTGACAAGAATCCTTCGAATTAGAAGATTATGATGTCCATTTTATTGAGGTGAAGGAACTGAGTCACAAGAGTTACATCATTTGCCCTGAATCATAAAGCTGATTCAGTGTCAGTTAGAAATTAAACCCAAGCAGCTGAAAGAACCTGGAGGCATGCTCTCAATCAGAATAGGAAGATCCTGATTATCTGAGAGTTTTGGTACTGGTTCCGCCACCCATTCACTGTCAAACCTTGATGAAATAATTAAATTTCTTTGGACCTCAACTATCTGCACCTATACCATAAGCTTATTAGTCTCTTTCAATGATATGCTTTGTGATTCTAAGGATCTTACGTCTTTAGAACTTTTAAAGAAGGATAAGAAAACAGCACAATGTGAGATTACTGGACAAGATGGCAGAACAGAAGGACCTTGAGCTTACCTCCTCTCACAAGCAAAATAGGAAGATCCTGACATATTTTAATAATATACTCTGACACTTGTAAACTGCTTCCTACATGATGCTTCATGGCCCTTCAAATTCATAAATTAATTTAACATACAACTAACTTCTGGGATCTCCCTGGTGGTCCAGTGGTTAAGACTTCGCCTTCCAGTGAGTGGGGTGCAGGTTCGACCCCTGGTTGGGGAGCTAAGATCCCACATCACATGCCTTGGGGCCAAAAAACCAAAACATAAAACAGAAGCAATATTGTAACAAATTCAATAAAGACTTTAAGAATGGTCCACATCAAAAATCTTTAAAAAAAATATATATATATATACACATACAACTAACTTTTACGAGCAAGTACCACTCATCCTGGTTTTGCAGATGAGGAAAATATGGTCCAGAGAAGTTGAACAACTCACCTAAGGTCACACAGCTAGTGGGAGGGAAGACAGGATTTGAAGTCAGGGAGTCTGGCTGGAATCTGAGTTCTTAATTCTCACACTTCTGCCCCTAAAGAGTCTCCTTTTAAAAATATCCAACTAATCAAACAGACTATGAATGTTGTTTTAGAACAAGGGTACTAGAAAACACTTTTCTTCTCCTGAAGAACTGTTAAGCTTTCTCCCACAGACAGTAAGAATAATCTGTAATGACTATGTTTTCTTCTAACTCTGGTCACACAGCATCCTAAGGCCAAAACAGTAGCTCGACCTAGTAAACATTCAGGACATTATGGCAGGAATATCCCTGCTCTTCCTCATATCCAATTCCTGACTTTTTTCCCTTTTCTTATATGTATTAATTCAAGTAAGCCTCTTCAAATCCTTTGAGGGATAATGTGTGCTATAAATAACATAATTCAATTTAAAAACAATTTCCTAAAATATGGATAACATAAATCATGTTTCATACAGACTTTGTGCCAAAAATCTATCAGGAGATCACAGCTTTGACCAGCTGTCACTTCTAAAGTGTGCTGAGAATGCTCCCATTTTGGACAGATCCTCTTACACACCGAATTATTTAAAGCACGTACAACGTGCTGCTCCTTCCTGTCTCCTCAAAGGGCTGGGCGTGGGCTGAGGAGAACAGAGTTACGGGCAGGACCCCATGTGAGGGGTCAGTGTAAAAAGCAGGGCAGTTTCGACGAAACCATCCTACACAAGTTGAGATCCAGGCTCAAAAAAAGAGAATCCAAATATCATTGCGGTAGGAATTTGAAAGAATCAAGGATGATTTTTCCGTGGGAGAGCAGGTGAACCATGTGCAGTCCTGATAGGAGGGAGTGATCAAAAGAACAAGCAGCCGTGTTTGTGGGTAAAGATGCTCTAAGCTACCAAAATGTAGATGAGCACATGCCTTTACGGTGAAAGCCCAAGTTTTGCTTTTGTTTTTTTAATGAGTAGGAAGGAACTCAGTAGAACAAAGGCCTCTGTGTACAGCGAAAGCAGTACAATGAAGGCGGAGCACAGGGTCCTGGTAAGCAGTCAAGCTACCAGTCCATCTACACCTGAAATGCCTCTGCGGGTTTCTACGGGCCCCCGCTCCTTGCCCCTCACCTGCCCTGTAGGACAGGGACACACAGGTCCACTGATTCCTGCTGTCCTCTAAGCAGAGGAAAGGTCTCCAGAACACACCCACGTCAGGGGCAAACCCCAGGGGTCTGCTAGAGCAGGAAGGGGACAGGGTGTGGACAAACCCAGTCCCTTTGGTTCTTACCCCCTCAAATCCTCTCTATTGTTAGGGTGACCCCACGCCCATCTCCCTCCTTCCAGAGCCTGCGCTACCCCCTCCCCCAGTGCCTACATTACTCAACTTTGTCCCTCCCCTTGCACCGTCCTGGGTTATTCCCCAATTCCCCTCCATTCAGGGTCCAGAGCTCCCCCCTCCCATCCTCTCCAGGGTTCTGGGTTATCCACCCTTCCCCTCCCCTTCCTAGGTCCTGGGTTGCCCCCTCCATCCAGGATCCTGGATCGCCCCCCCCCCCATTCTGGGTTATCTCCTCCCTCATACCCTCTAAGGTCCTGGGTTACCCCTCTTTCATGCTTTCAAAGGACAACCAAGAACTTCTACCTTGTTTAGGACTGACAGAAACCTGGATTTCCACCAATCTTATTGTACTTTCCTAAAACAAACAGTAGCAGGAGGAAGGAATGCCTGGACAAGGATTTTCCAACAGCAGTACTGGTGAGGGGCTCGGAACCTCCAAAAAAATTGGTATCTTCATTTCAGTGTACAAGAGAAGTCACTTGCTTTTCTCTACAAGATACATTTAGTAAATTCCTTCATACAAATTTTCCACATGCCCCAACAAGCAAAAGACCAATTCTTTTCTTTCCAGTCTCTCGCCTGAATTCTGCCCTGAGATGTACCTAACCTGTGTGAAGGCCAAACTCAGTCCAGTAAGTCTCAAGCGTTCTTTAAATTCTTACCAAACAATAGCCCTCCTCTCTCCAAAAGACCTAAGGTAAAATCTCAATAAACAAAGGGTTATTTTTAAATCAACAACAAGGCATCCTGTCGCCTGGCATGCATGCACCGAGTTCTGGGGTGGCTTTGGGTGTGATGAGCTCTGCTGTCCGTGGTCCCTGCAATGAGACCAGAAGGGCACCTCACCCCCAGAAGGACAGGCAGAGCCCCAGAGTGGAAACTGAAGCAGCTGTATGGAGACGAGAGGGAAACTTTTAAGACATCAAGGACGAAGTACAACTCATTACCTGGTTTCCTGGCCCCGTAAGGGAACAGATGTGAGGACCCCTCCCCCAAGACTGGCCTGGAAATGCCCACACCCCAGCTGACAGGCTGGGCCTGAGACTCAAGTCCCATCCAGAATTCCGTGCAGAATTAGAGAAGAGTGACCTGTGATCAGCATACATGCTGGACTAAACTGCCTGTGCGAACTATGATAATGGGGGGCCACGCAGCTAAATACTGGGGAGAAAACTTCAGCCCTTCTTAGAAAGAGAGGAAAATACGGTGTTGTTAACAGCTTTGGCAATAAAAACGTAGTGTTTACAATGATTCAACTTCTTTGGAAAGTATTTACCAACTAAAAGAGCATGGACAACATAAAAGAACACTTGGCATGAAACATTTCCGTCAAGACGTCTACCTCCCTCTGACGGGGACTCTCAGGTCAGAAATTAGGGAAGGGCAGCCCTTGAGAGCAGTCGTATGACAGGCGGGAGAGCGTCCTGTCCGTTTGTGAAGCCCACGGCTCCAGGCCTGCCGCAGACCAGCTGTGAAGCAGTGAGAAGGATTTCCAAGGGACAACAGGGTGAGGGCGCGGCACATCGGGGGAGTGGGCCATCGGGCTGGTGATGTGGGGAGGGAGATGTTATGGACACACAGAAGGGGCTGGCACGGTCCATCCTGGCCTGTCACCTGTGCCCACACACCACGTGTGGCTGTTAATAGCTGGGTGTTCCAAAAGATGTAACTCAGCACCCAGCCACACTGATGACTGGGACAAAGGCATCTCAGCCAGCCTGGAATCCAGCAGGACATGACCTGCGCAACGACAGACACAAAGACACCAGAGGATTGGGTCGCGATGAGCAACCGGGCTCCTTACCTCTCCCCTCCAACAACACAATTTCTCCCAAATTATTCTGCAAAGTGAGTGTCACCTACCCTAAAAGTTACCTAGCTTCGTTTTCTCTAAACCTGCCTGTCCGCTCATTCAACACCTATGTGACAAGCACCAGACAAGATCAGTGGCTAGTGGCTACCTGGCTGGACAGCACAGAAAGCAAGCATTTCCATCACCACAGAAAGTTCTACTGGACAACACGAGACCAGACACAGTGACCGCACACAGAGGTGAGCACAAGAGACCTGGAAAGTTCCGCCCTCCTGAAGCCCACAATTTGGGGATGACAAGCTTTCATCAAATAAGCAACACCAACAATCGAATTTATCAGTGGTAAGTACTACGAAGGGAACTGCAAGGTGACCCCAAGGGGCCGGGGCTGGGAAGTCTTTGCTTACAAGACAGGCAAACTTGCTGAAACAGAAGGGCCTTTATGCCCCCTGTAAAGAGCGTGAAGTTCTGCCCAGAGACAGACAACAGGCTCACAGACTTGACAGTGGCCTAGAGTTTGGAAGCACAGTTCCTCTGACAATTCACAACACCATGAGGTCACCAGTTAAGCATTTCTGATCATTTCAGTTTGGGCAGATTCCCATCACACACTGACAAGGAAACAGTAACTCGGTTAGGTCAAGACTTCGTGGGAGCCAGTACTTGCTTGTCATGGCTGTGGAATGCCTGAAACAGAGATAACACAAGCATCTGATGCGTTCTTGTCATGGTTCAGGCTGCCCGGAAACCATGGGATCAAGGCTGTCCGACCAAGAGTGTGAACGTCACGAGCAAAGGGTCTCGGCTGCCTCGCGGGCGGAGCTGCTTGGTGGAGATGCACCCCAAGCCCACTGCGCAGTAGCTCCGAGCTTTCTCCTTACTCCCCCCCTCCACCTGAGTGTCACACTCCTTCAACTGCGTGAGCCCGAGGAGAAGTGCTAAAGAGCTACGGGACTGATTTTTGAAGGGCTGGATCTAGACATCAAACAGATGTAAAAAGCAAATGGCTCCAAATGCTGGTGGAAAGGGAAACTTGCATAAATTAGGCCCTCTGCTCTCCAAAACCAGTAGACATACAGGCATAACTCATTTAATTGCACTTTGCAGACAGTGCCTTTGCTCACTTTGTGCCCCGGTGTCATGTTTTGGTAATTCTTGCAGTATTTAAAATTTTTTCATTATTATTATATACTCGTTATGGTGATCTGTGATCAGTGATCTTTGATGTTATTATTGCAAAAAGATTACAACACACCGAAGGCTCAGATGACGGTGAGCATTTCTTTAGCAATAAAGTATTTTTAAATTAAGGTATACACATTTTTTAAAGACATAAAGCTAGTACACACTTAATAGACTACAGTACAGTGTAAACGTAACTTACGTGCGCTGGGAAACCAAAAAATTTGTGTGACTCACTTTTACTGTGCCATTCACTTTATTACAGCGGTCTGGAACCAAAGTCACCATACATCGCCAAGGCACATCTGTATTCTGCAACTTTTCTTAAAACTCTGAGTTTACTGCAATAAACCCCAAAGTAAACATTGTTCCCATTTTAGATGAATGTCTTAAAAATCTACTCTATACACTGTCTTGTCTCTTTATACCTAAGGCAGGAGCCACCCCCTTTCGGGACACTGTTTGGTGACTCCAGGTCATCAGCAGGGAGATGCTCAGGGCACTGAAGGCACACAACTGAACCTACTGCCATCACCTCCACGCGGATGGGCCTGGGTGACAGGGGGCCTCCCGTGGGGCTGCGCCCCCTGTGCTCCCTCCTCCCCGGCTGTCCACTGTCATTATCTCTCACCGATGACCTGCTGCTTCCAGTAGGCAACAGGCATGAAAACCCCACTTGGGCCACACACAGCAGCTCCCCCGGGATTGCAAGGGTCCCTCCCGGCAGAAAAGTGGAGGGGGACTTTGCGCACTGACTTAGCGCTCCCACCTCCTGGACGCGGCTGGGAGAGGACAGATGGGCGGGTAGCTGTGCTCCAAACAGGGCGGCGTAGTGCTGCACGGAAACCAACGGGCCCTTCAAAGATGGGCAGGTGAGCCAAGAACACAACCCGGAGACCCTCTCTTGGAGCCCCATCAGCTGGCATTTTAAAGCCAAGCTGTTCATAGCTAACCTACACTGAATAGACTTGTATGAACTCACACAAGGGTCGAACAGAAATAAGGAACTGCATTATTCACACACAGCGTCTGGTTGTCCTGTCACCTGCCCACACCCCAGACACGATCACTCTTGGGATCCTACCCTCTCACTGTGGTTGGAGACAGACAAGCTCCATCCTAGAGTGTTTTAGACACAAAGCACCATTGACCACACCCAGGAAAGAGGATCAAACAAACCAGGAAGCAAAACAATCGCTTTCACTCTGAGGGTCCCTAGCAATTGAAAGAGTGCACAGAGCAGCTGCTGGGGACCCACCAGCTGGCGGCTTGGTGAGAACAAGAATTATGAGCTGACCCATCCACTCCGGCTGTCCTCAGCATCGGGGCCTTCGCTTCCAGAGGCATTTGGGGTCACGTAATGTGGACCCTATGTGGCCAAATCCCAAACACAGACTCCACAATCTGGGCAATGCAGTAGACACTCGTGCAAAGCCCCATATTTGCAGATGTTTTCTCATCTAAAACCCCCTCCTCAAGATTTCAAAGTATTCCTCTGACAACCACAGACCTGGAAATCAGGAGGGTTTGTGGTAG
Source organism: Physeter macrocephalus (assembly GCF_002837175.3). NCBI lineage: Eukaryota > Metazoa > Chordata > Mammalia > Artiodactyla > Physeteridae > Physeter > Physeter macrocephalus. The sequence goes on along the minus strand of NC_041215.1, from coordinate 65,363,044 downwards.
CAGACATTGGTGGACATTTTTGAAAGAACACAGGAGAAAGGTATCAGATAGAAAAACGCGGAGCAGGCAAGATTGGTTTTACTGACATGCAGCCACAGAGCGCTGCTGGGGCCTCTAAGTCTGAGAAATGGTGCTTAGCTTTCTCTTGGTTTAAATTTTTTCAGAAGTCTCTCAAACGTTTGCCTGAGTGAATTCACGCTTAATGCCTGCTGAGGGAAGATGTGTCTGCAGGTTATGCATGAGGCTTTGGAAGGGAGAGGCTGAACTACTACTCATCCTTTCATTGAGGCTGATGGGCCTCTGTAGTTTCTCTTACATGCTTCTTTAGCCTGCAACCTAGCGGATTCTCAAGGGGGAAGGGAGGGAGGTGGTTACTGAAATTCAGGACTCATCTCGAGACAAAACAGAATGCTCACACAGAGCCCTCAGATGAAGCCCTTCTCTGCTTCTCTGGACTTTTTCTTCCAGAAAGAAAACTCAACTCTAATATTAAAGATTGGAGATTCTTATTTGAGCTAAGTGAGGGCTGTCACTATACTACTACTAGCACTGACCCTCATCACCATCACCAGCTCCTCTCATTACTGGCACTGTAAGGCCGGCACTTTAGACAGCTTTTCGCAGTGCTTCTCTATTTGTCCTGAAGCCACGAAACCACCTGGGTGCCCTGTTAGGAAAGGAGAGTCTTGGACTCACCCTAGACCTAATGAATCAGAATTTCTAGGCTCAACTGCCCCAGGGGTTCTGATCATTGGGAACACTTGGCAAAGATTAGCTCATCTCATTTAGTCTTCACTGCAATCCTAGAGAAACTTATTTACCTCATTTGACAAGGAGGCAAAGTTACCTGCCCAAAGTTGATAACGAGGCAAGGGAAGGCGGGGATTCGGACCTTCTGGCTAAGCACAAAGAAAGTCACGTGCGAACCTGCCCAGCTGTCCTGCTGCCTGCAACACAATAGGAAGTGGTAGAAGCTTTCCTTTTATCAAATTACAGAGCAGCCCTTACTGTGGTGCAGAGAAATGGGTGGGGGAAAGACTCCAGAAGGAATTAAGGCCAGTATTTACATCCAAACACGTGTACCCCAAGCATAATCCAGTCCCGTTTGGGGGTCCTGCGCTCTCCCTGAACCCTGGGTCATGCCACCTCTCCTCCCGCCGGGACCCCCACGGCCCACATCACCACGACTAGTGGGGGGTGAGCACCTGTGATACCCACCAGGAAACTCTGAGGCTCTCCCTAAGAAGTATGAGTTTAGCTGATGGACTCTACACACTACCATTTGGCTTGTTAGGAAGTAAGTGAGAAGCATTTGGAAATAAATCTCTGCAGGAGACACTGAAGTCACATACACTATGTATACACACAGGACACAGCCTGGAAATGCATATTAAACACCTTTGGTTACATCTATTAAACAACAACTGCTAACAAAGTCTTACATTTCTAATACCAATTCAGTCGAATGGAAAATTTCAAAGCAGTGTTATTTATATTAATCTGACAAGTATCCAACTCAGATGGACTCGCCCCAGGCTTCCTTCCTCCACTACAGCTCAACACACACCCGCACACCCTCGGAAACGGACGTGTTAGCTGGTATTCAGTATTTTAAGCAGGCTCCATGAGGACTGAGTCCTACTCTCCTTCCAGAAGGCAGGCCAGAGCCTTCCTTGCTGAGCACCTTTGATTCACCTGAACATGGGGCTGAAGTTCCCACTCTGCATGGGTCAGAGGAAGACCAGGTTGGTCAGGACATGAGAAAACTCAGCCAAGCAGAAACCACTACCTTATTTGGGTATTTCTAGCTGACATTCATCACATGCACAGAAACTGCTGGTGAATCCAAAATGATTCAAATTGCACTTGCTTCTAGAAAAGTTTTACTAGCCATGTGGGAAGTTTTAAAAGCTCTTAACTTCAAATGCCTTGTGATAAAATAACAATAGGACTAGATGCATCCCAAGTCATTCTTAAGACAATGAGGCCAAAATGGGGGCTAAAACGTCAAGAAGCTACTTGGCCCCAACTACAAGCAGTGGAACCATAATTACCTGTTTCTCCCCACAGTGTGTCGGTGCCATTGATGTCTATTTCATGCTCCTTTTCCAGTCCCAGCAAGCACTGGACCACCTGTCAGAAGTGGCAAGGTGATTTAATGAGTTCTGAAAGCCATGTGTGCTTATTGTATCCTATGTATCAAAGGAGAGAATGTGTTGTTTTTTAACCATGATTATCTTATGCTGCGCAAGGAGAGAAAACATAATGAAAACGGTTTTCCAGCATAATTCGTATGCTATTCACACTCTCGCTTTGAGAAGGAAAAGAAAAAAAGACAGTGAATTTCGGCAACATTGTTTAGGATTACTAGGTACTCAGAATTCTAATGAATCCCAACATGACCCAAATATGCCAGCCTAATCAACAAAGGACAGGGGAGATCACACACAGTGCAGTTTCTGCATAAATCGCCAGAAGATGGTGAATCCCTTTTTTTCACAAGGAAGGAAAACAAGGTGATGTACATACCTTTTCAGTAAAATAAAACAGTGCTGTTCCAAATTTCTCTACTGACAACATTATTCTTTTCCCTCTGTCAAAGAGCAGGCTGGGTCACAGGTGTGGAGGCAGGGGTGCTGGCCCGTAGGGAAACAGAAGTATCTGAGCCCTGAACCAGAGCCAACATCCACCCCGCTCGTGTGCAGCGACCAGAGAGCTCGCCAAAGCCATTTTCCAGTCTCTCAATCCACTCCCAATAAGGGCCCTACATGCTAGTCCTGAAAACCTGTGAATGTTACCTCCCATGGCAGGAGGGGATGTGCGGATGTGATTACGAATCTTGAAATGGGACGATTATCCTGAATTATCCAAGCGTATATTTGATAAACACTTGATAAGGACAGAGCTGTTTAGAAGAGGGACAGGAAGAACCAGGGTCAGAGGAAGGAAGAGATCAGGAGACAGGAGCCTCAGTTAGAGTGACACACTCTGAAGACAGAGGCAGGGTCACAAGTTAAGGAATAAAGGTGGCTTCTAGAAGCTGGAAAAAATAGAGAAACACTCTCCTCTGGAGCCTCCAGAAGGAACACTGGCTTCCTGACCCAACTTAATTTCAGCCTCTGACCTCCAGAACAGGTTGTTTTAAGACACTAAAGTCTGTGGACACTTGTTACAACAGCATGAGGAAACTAATACACCCTTCAAGTCTTTTGGTGAACAAATCCTGTCCTTTTCCACGAAACAGTTACTGGATGTACTGCAGTTGCTTTTGCACAGCTCCTTGCAGCCAGCTTTAAAACTGAGCTGAGACCAAGGTCACATCCCCTGTGGCTTCCCTGTGCTCCCTCGGACAATTTTGCACATTCTGGACCCACACAGATTTAGGGAACAGTTTAAAGAGGAAAAACATGTACATTCAAATAAGTGTACTTAACGCGTTCTCTCTGGATCTATGTATATGGGTATTTAAAAGTATTTATTTACATTTTTATTTTAAAAGAATTATAATAAACCTACCACACGGTAACATTTAACACATTTTTATGAAATGTGTATTTTTTCATTTTTATGAAATGAGTATCTTCTCCCAAGCTAAGACATATAGATAAGTTGACTTGGCTGCCATCGTTTCACATTTTATGTCTGTATTAAGAAAAGACAGCTGCGTTTTCTTATATGCTTCTGCATTCAACTTATTGCAATATATTGTGTTGGCTGAAGTAGCGTATATGTATATTTTGGATGTTTTAAATGCCAACAATAAGCTAGCAGTGTGTGCGGTATCTGCTCTAGTGTTTTAAATGCTAAAAGTCAGCCAGCTGGCTTTGCAGCCAAATTTACGTTTTAGTCATTGTGGGGAAGAATCTTACCAAACATTGGCAACTCTATAACTGCTTGAAGATACGTAATACAGCGTGAGAAATACACGGAGAGAGAGGGTAAAATATTATTAAATTCACAGACACACGGGTCAGGAGATGCCAATGAATTCTTCAAATCGAGGAATACTGACACCTAGCAGAAGTTAAGTGCTCAATGTAACTACGGCATGAAGTTTTCCTTCAGTGCAGGAACTGCGAATGATAAGCACTCTTTCATGCCACCAGAGCACTGAAGTTCTATTTTTAAAAATCCTTCAAATACTCAAGAACAAGTTTATAATTAGGATTCCATGTGATTATTGTTAAAAGATCACAAGGACAAAAGAATGAATCAAAGGGGAAAAAGGTAGACAGCAGAGCTAGAGGGTAAAAATAGAACAAGGAAGGAAGAGGGGAAGGAACAAGGAAGAGCAGAGAATGCACACCGTGGAGGGGCTCCACGTGGGAGGAGCCAGTCCCTACCTGGCCAGCAACCGAGACTGTGGGCACTCCCCTGCGTTTCCACTCACAGGACAGGCTTGATAACAAAAGAGGATCTTTACACGTGGTGAAACGCTCATTTTCTTTCATTCCTTTGCTGCATCACAAGCTAGCAACTCAGAAGGAAGGTGGATGCAAAACACCCGACCCACTGGGCTGCACGGGGCTCCCAGTTTTCCAGGAAGGGCCCTGGCAGCCCCACTCACCGAGCTGTGGCCCATGCTGGCGGCCGCTGTCAGTGCCTGCTGCAGGGCCTGGCTCTTCCTCAGCACGCCTGGTTGGGGTGGGCCCATGGACCACTCACAGGTCAGCAGGTAGCGGAGAATGTCACCGTGGCCCCTCAGTGCGCTGTGGACCAGCGCGCACTGGCCTTTCTTATCCAAGTGGTCCACCTGGGCGGGGGGGAGGGGAGGAGCAGGGGAAGGTCACTGTTTAGCATCACTTTGTCACAGTGCCCCACACATGCTCTGCACAAACCCCATCCCACTGCAGATGTAAGGGGATAATGTCCCAGTATGTCTCTCTGGAGAGTCTCCATCTGAATTACTATGTTGTAATTAATGCACTATTCCAGGCCTCGAGTTCCCTCTGTACAACTAGTGATCACAAGACATCCTCCTTGCAAATGACTCAGAGCTCCAAGTTCTGTGGGAAGCAGGTATGAGGACAGACCAAAACCTATACTTCCCAACCTTGGTAACTTGGGCAGAGTATTCGAAATCTGCTGTGACAAGCTATGACTTGGGGAGTAGAGCAGTTCTTTGCTTACTGAGACAGGAAAGCCAGCGAAAGGAAGGGATCTGGAAAACCCAGCTCTGAACGAGGAAGAGCAGGAAGGGACCCCAAGTGGCATTTTATTGGGGAGGGCAGGTGACCCAGGACGTGTCAGCAGGCCAAGTGTGGTCGCAAAGCCAGGAAGGCCAGCTAGCCACAAATGGGGAGTACCCAAGTGATGCATACCCCCTAATGGTGCAAGAGGCAGCAGACAACACATCATTCCCTGTCTAAACCTGGAAATATTGGGCTGGAAGAGGATTCAGGGTCCAGCCTTGCTTGCAAATTCTGAGGATGCTCTACACCTCAACCCAGAGGCTTTGTAAGAGCCACTACACAACCCATCCCCTCCTACAGAGCTTCAGCTAGCCTCTGGATAAAGCCCAGCCACGATGTGGAAGTGGAAATGGAGGTGTGGTGATGAGCAGTAATGAACCCACTGGGAAGGCTTAACAGCAACATTTCCCTTCTTCCATGAGCTAAGGGTGACCTGTCCCAAATGCTTTATTTTTGAGAGAAAAAACCAAAAGACTCCCATAGTTACTATAAGCCTAATGTCTTTTCGTTGAACTTTAAAGATCCTAACTATAAAGAAGAAAGACAGATGTCAGTGATTTACTTCTATTGTTGTTCAAAAGTACCTTCTCCTTTCCCCAATGAAGTGCTTATAATAAACCTAAACAGAGTGTACTGTGAACTTGGCACTGTTCTCATTTAATCTCTTAACATTGATAGTCCTCAAGTAACCCATTAACAATATATCGTTTACTTTGTATTGTTAATATTGTTATCAATAAGTCAATATATATTGTTAATATATTGATTTACTTATGCTCACACAACAGCCCTGTGGTAGGTCCTGTTGTGATGCCTATTTTACGGATGAGAAGCCTGAGGCACACAGGCTCAACAACTTGCCCAACGTCCCAGCTGGCAGCTGGAGAAATGAGGATTTGGGGCCTTCTAGTGTCCCTGCAACCATATGCTTAAGCACATACCTTCCAAGACCCATAGAACTCATTTTATTGTTTTTGTTTTTTTTTTTTTAAAAAAGACATGAAATGGAATAAGAAGAAAGGAGAAAAAAAATCAAACATTTATATCTTTTCAACCAATCCAGTGCTGTGTTAAATTCTGTGATAAGTTCCAGGGCAACACTTGCAGGCTTTTGAAAGGATGGCCTTACTCAGGCTGCAGGTGGTCGGGAGCCTCCCCTTGGGCAGGATTAAGCAGAGTAAGAGCTTTGAACAAAACACACGGCCCCTCTCTTTCTCGGAGGTGACACCCACACCCACAACAGGCTACATACATCACACACTGTCTGGAGCCTGTAGCTCCACCTTTTCTGTTTATGTGGTGATTTCTGTTCACTGCAATTTGACAAAGCAGAGACCAAAGGGAGCTTGCCCCAGAAAATGAGAATTCTACAAGCAATGGAAGACCCCTCCCACCTTCGCCCCTGCCTCCCCCGCTGGAGAAGGCTGCTGCTTACCCTCGCCCCCTTCTTGGCCAGCAGACACACCAGCTTCGTGTGGCCGGCAGCGGCCGCGTAGCAGAGGGCAGTCATGCCGTTCTCCGACGTGCCGTCCAGGCAGGCGCCAAATTCCAGGAGCAGGGTGACCATCTCCTCGTGGCCGAGGTGAGACTGGACGCACAGGATCGGGGCGTTATTTAACACTTCGGTCCTGTAGTTCACGTTGGCCCCTCCCAAAATTAGGAGACGGCTCACCTGTTGGAGAATGTCCCCCAACAAGATTAATTTCTCACGTAGATGTCAGTCACAACAACATCTGTGGAGAAGGGTGGTATTCTTGATCCAGTGGTTCCTCACACTTGAGTGTGCACCAGTATGACCTGCATGTGCACTGAAAACGGACATTCTTGCCGGTGGGAATGTAAAATGGCATAGCTGCCACAGAAAACAGCGTGGAGGTTTCTTAAGATCCAGCAATCCCACTCTGGGTACATATCCAAAGGAAATGAAATCAGGATCTTGGTATCTGCACCGCTGTGTTACGGAAGCACTATTCACAATAGCCAAGAGATGCAGGTGAACTAAAAGGTCAACAGATGAATGGAAAAAAGTGATATGTAAATATATACAGTGGAAAATCCCTCAGCCTTTAAAAGGACGGAAATCCTGTTACATGCCACAGCATAGATGAACCTTGAGAACACGAGGCTAAGTGAACTAAGCCAGCCACAAAGAGACAAATACTATATGATTCCACTTATACGAGGGACATAAAGTAGTCAAATTCATAGAGACAGAAAGTAAAATGGTGGCTGCCAGGGGCTGGGAAAAGGGGGAAACGACAATTGTTTAATAGGTATGGAGATTTAGTTTTATTCTGGAGACCTACTGTATAATAATGTGAAAATATTTAACACTACTGAATTCTGTCCTTAAAAATAGTTAAGATGGTACTTTTTATTTTATGTTTTTTTAAATCACAGTTAAAAATTTAGAAATGCACATTCTCTGGAATCAGACCTCTGTATTCAGTAGGCCTGGGGTAGGGCCTGAGAATGTGCCTTTTTTTTTTTTTTTCGCGGTACGCAGGCCTCTCACTGTTGTGGCCTCTCCCATCGCGGAGCACAGGCTCCGGACGCGCAGGCTCAGCGGCCATGGCTCACGGGCCCAGCCGCTCCGCGGCATGTGGGATCCTCCCGGACCGGGGCACGAACCCGTGTCCCCTGCATCGGCAGGCGGACTCTCAACCACTGCACCACCAGGGAAGCCCGAGAATGTGCCTTTTTAATGAAGTCCCCCCAGGTGATACTGACGCTGTTGGTCTGGGGACCACACTTTTTTTTAAAAAATTAATTTTATTTATTTTTGGCTGCATTGGGTCGTCATTGCTGGGAAGGGGCTTTCTCTAGTTGCGGCGAGCAGGGGCTACTCTTTGTTGTGGTGCGCGTGTTTCTCATTGCGGTAGCTTCTCTTCTTGCGGAGCACAGGCTCAGTAGTTGTGGCTCACGGGCTTAGTTGCTCCACGGCATGTGGGATCTTCCTGGACCAGGGCTCGAACCCGTGTCCCCTGCGTTGGCAGGGGGATTCCTAACCACTGAGCCGCCAGGGAAGCCCCTGGGGACCACACTTTGAAAACCACTGTTTGATCCAAATAAAAAGAGAAAATTCATTTTGGGGGGCAATGAAATAATCATCACAGGATTAAATAATTAACAGTGAGATAATAAAGCCAGAAGTGAAAGCAAATACTCCCTTTTCTTTACAAGGAATTGTACCTTCAAGAAAAAGCAGAACACGTGAAAATGTTCACATGCTTGGGGTTGTCAGCAGCACAAGACTCATAGAAAATCATTGGCTTTTTCTACTAATTACTACATCCACCACCCACTTAACTCCTTGGACCCAGCTATCAAGGGAAGTTTGTTATCTGTAGGTTTTAAAATAAAATCACAGAATACCTTATGCAAATTTTAGCTATACTAATATCTTCTTCAAATCTCCAGGTCATTGGAAAAATGACACTCCTTTAAACACCTATTTAGATGCCCACCGCGTTTCTTCTAACAGTTCCCTTCAATGGTCCCGGATCGACATCAATCACTCCCGACAGACCCTGGCCACCTCTGGGCTGCCTATTAGGCGTGAAAACCACACACACTGGGTCTCTTATTTGACCGGAGCCACATGGGATCATTAAAAGATACAGAAAGATGACAAAACACACAAAATTCAAGGTATTTCAATGATATGGCGTCCACAAGAGTAGCTGACAGAATATTTACAAAGTGATAGAAATTATTATTCTGGTGGTGATACCACACCTCAGAAGAGTGAGACAGCATACAGACAGGTTAGAACCCAAAGTGTAAAACCTGAAGCGGTCTGGGTTGCCACTGACGCTTGAATCCCGGGTGACCCCGCCCTTCAGCTCCTTCTCTGACCTCGTCTCCCAGCACCCTTACCCTCGCTTCCCCGCACCGTGACCATGCTAGGGTCTAATGCTTGTCCTATACAATGGCAAGCAGGCCCTGGCCTCCTGGTCTTTCCCTCTTTCTCGTAGAGTTCCCTCTGCCAGGAATAAATACCCTTTCCACAGCTACAGATGACAAAGGATCACTTCCTATGGGTCCCTGCTTCAATGCCAGGACACCAGGGAGAAGTCCCCCCATCCTATACAGAATGCTCCCAGCCCTCCCCCTGCACGCGCCCCCCCAACACACACACACACACACACACACACACACACACACACACACAGGCCGACCCCGTGCGTGGCCGTCTACTCTGCACACTCCATTTCCCGGCTCAGCCCGCGGCACAAGATACTGGTTCTAAGACACAAAAGTTCACAGAGTAGAGAGGTAAACAAAGCCCCTTTATGGGTGAGGATGGCCCACGAGTCAGTTCCTTCCTGCCATTAGGACCATCACTTACATTTAAAGAAGGACCGCTTGAAGTTGGGGGGAGGGATAAATTAGGAGTTTGAGATTAACACATATACACTACCATATATAAAATAATCAACAAGGTCCTACTGTATAGCACAGGGAACAACACAATATTTTGTAATAACCTATAAGGGAGAAGAATCTAAAAGATTATTTATATATATATATATATATATATATATATATATATAACTGAATCACTTTGCTGTACACCTGAAACTAACACAACATTGTAAATCACAGTTAAAAAAAAAAAAGGAAGGAAGAACGGCTTGTACCCAAGTGACCAACACCTGCCTCGTCATTCACCCAATCAGGGGGACCATCTTTCAACCCCACCTGGGTCAGCACCAATCCAGCCTCCTGCAACAAACCAGCACGTGAGGATGGAAGGGCTGAAAAAACAGGGAGGAGAAATCAGGAGAGCTGTCCCTGTCCCAACAGTGACATGCGACATGCGACACTCAACCTCGGGCAAACTCATCCCTGCCAAGCTTGCTCTACCACCCTACGTAGGTTTGCTCTTAAAAACAGCACAGGCTCAAATAGGATTTGAAAGCATTTTAAAAGTGTAAGTGCTCAGCAAAAGTAAGGGTTTTTGAGAAAATTATTTTCCTCTGAGTAACCGCCAACAGTATAGCAGGAATAAGACAGTGCTGCCGACACAGCTGGGGATTTTATCAAGGCCTAGGACATCAGTTCTTAGGCAGGAGGAATTACAGAAGAACCCCAGCAGCTTTTTCAAAGCACACATAACATCACTGAGGGGCACATCGGACTCTGGTCACCAAAGGACAGGCAGGAATTGTTTGTAAATTCCCAGGGTGACTTTGACAGCCAGTTACCCTCTCTCTCCCCTCTCCCACCAATCCCATTCCCTCTTCAGATTCATGAGCCTAAGAGAAAAAGATGATGAATTAATTAAATAGTCTGAGCTCCCAATCAGCCCCTTAACTAACTTGCTGTGTGATTTTCAGAAAATTACTCAACCTCTCCGTGATTCAAGTGCCTCCTAAGAAAATGACAGTACACCACCCCATGTTTCTCCTGGACAGAAACTCTTTCCTAAGAATGCTGGAAGGTGTTGTTTCAGTGCCGTCTTCCTGAATACTCTATAAGAAAAGTCGTATGGAAGGTATGTGCTTAGGGGCAGAGCTTTCCTAAAGGTATTTGTTATCAGTTCTCTATCTGCTTCTTCAGAAAGGCATTTCCTTTGTTGGTGCAACGCTGCGGGTATTTTTTTACCACTTACCCCCCAGTCAGTCTGTGGATCTACCCCGAACCCATGTTTCTTAACCTCGCTGCACAGTGAAATCACCTGGGAGCTTGCAAGTTTCCAAAGCCCCAGCCCCACCCTTGGAGATTCTGACTTGGCTAGGGCCCAGGGCTCCCGAGTGGTTCCAGCTGGCAGCCATGGCTGTAAACATGTCAGGTGCAGAGCACACCTGTGGAAGGAGCATGGGCTTGCTCGGCGGCAGGCACCCTTCCCGCTGTGGGATTTGCGTCACCCTATCACTGCCCTCACCCGAAAGGTGGAGATAAAAAGTTTCACCTCCTTGGGTTGTTGTGAAGATTAAAAGTGAACGTGCCATACACACAAAGCACTTAGCACAGCCCTCGGCAGCCTGTAAGTGCTAAATAAATATTACTTGTTATTGTTACAATCACCTTTGATGGAATCTTTAGAAGAGACAAGGGCCCTAGTCCCTGACCTCTGGAAGGCACAGGAGGGCGCTCTGGCCCAGGAACCTGGCGACCCGGAGGGCCTGGCCCCCCTGGGCTGCTCACCAGCACAGAGCAACAGGGAGACCTCATGCTTATTTGAGGGCAGGTGTGGACCCATTAATGCCTCATGATGGGCAGCTCCCCTTCACCACCACCAGCCTGCACACTCACAAGTTCTCAGGTGCTTACAGTAGAATCTCAGTTTCCAGAAAGAAGGTGAAATACAAATAAAAATGACTCACTTGACCATAAAATAAATGCCAAGTATTCTCCCAAGAGCTCTAACATCTCAATGAGGTCTCCCATCACTCTATGATGCAGGTTATTTTGTTACCTTCATTTTACACGTGAGAAAACCGAGGCTCAGAGCAGGTAAGCCACACATTAGCCCTGGGCACAGTGCTAATTAGTATCACAGAGCAGTCCAGCAGCCGAAGCAGCAGCTCTGGCTAAGATTACTCCGCCTTCGAGGAAGGGGTTTTAAGTGGTTCTTCCTGTACATTTTCTCCCAATCGCATGGAAATCGTCTGGTCATCACCACCACGAAGCTCTCCCTGGATTAACACCTGGAAATGGCAATATTACCTATATACTTCTGGATTTGATGAATACAAGAAAATAAAAAGGGGGCTGGTGGGTAGGCAAAAATGATGTGATCCTGAGGAGCAGAAGAGGCACTGTCCAGCAGGGTCGTGAGGTGGGAAGCTCAGTTTTCTCATTAAGTATGTTGGAGGTTCTCATCAATACAACCGGTGTAAATGTGTGCTGCCTAGCAGTTATGCAGAATACGACTGGATCCTCTGAGCCAGGGAAGTTAGGCCAAAGTCCATGCCCAGCTCCTGTCTCCTCCCCCGCGCCCCCAGCTCCAGCTCCAGCTGAGAGAAGAATCACAACCTTAATTCTCTTGAGCGCACAGCCTTCGGGAGCCTGTGGCTGGCAGCTGGTCCCATGGGACTATGTGGGCAAAACAACCAGCCGGACGGGAGCCTGAAGGCACTGGCGGCAAGCACCCCAGTGGGTCAGCCAGGGCCCGGGCTGGCATGAGCCTGGCCTGGCAATGGGAGATCACATTGTTAGAAATCACAGGCATGCCACTAAAATTAAAATTCGGGAGCAAGTTGCTGTAATTGACCAGAGTAGCAAACTGCAATTATTGCTCAAAATGACATCCCTTCCTGTAATGACATTTAATACTCTCTAAAAAAATTCCTTAATTGCATGCATAATTTTCAATTACCGTAATTTGTTCATGATTCTGTGAAACGCTCCCCCCTTTCTTTTCTCTTGAAAGATAAAAGAAACAGAAGGATAATGGAATGCCTTAAAATTCGGTAACCAAGTTAAACAATTTGGGGGATAGCATAGAGGTGGGTGACACTGGAGTTCTATAAAACAAAGTAAAGATGAATAACTCTTAAAATTGCAAATATGTTAAAAAGGAAAGTTTATAATCCCAGGAGGGTCAAGCTCATTACATTATTACACTGTCCCTTTTAATTTACTGTCTTAAAAACTCGTATTGAACAGAGTATGATGTTTCCCATTTACTTTTCTCCACATTAAAATAACTTTGGGGCCCATAATTCATTCAAATGGTGAAAACAGATACTGCCATTTTAATTTTTCTTTCTTTCTTCCTTGCCATCATTGCAGAATTTTATTAATTATGGAGAAGCCAAAAGATATACTTTTAACTGACGTGAAAGATGAAACAGTGTTATTACAGTAAACTCAATTCCAATTTCTATAAAAAGTAAATCAAAAATTCTAAATACAATTCCTTCATCACGTGAAGTCTACGCTCGGCGTGTTCTCTACCTTTTGCAGAGTAACGCTATCTAGAAAGGAAGTGGGGCTTCCCTGGTGGCGCAGTGGTTGAGAATCTGCCTGCCAATGCAGGGGACACAGGTTCGAGCCCTGGCCTGGGAAGATGCCACATGCCGCGGAGCAACTGGGCCCGTGAGCCACAACAACTGGGCCCGTGAGCCACAACTACGGAGCCTGCGCGTCTGGAGCCTGTGCTCCGTGACAAGAGAGGCCGCGATAGTGAGCGGCCCGCGCACCGCGATGAAGAGGGGCCCCCGCTCGCCACAGCTAGAGAAAGCCCTCGCACGGAAACGAAGACCCAACACAGCCAAAAATAAAAATAAATAAATTTATAGAAAGGAAGTGCTCACTTTGACCCCGAGCAGCAGCTTAGAGCTAGTGCTCCTTAACTATAAAAGCGGCTTCCCTGTCCTCACCCCATGAAACCTGCACGTAGCTTCAGTCGGGACACAGGCCCTCAAGCCTAGCCGTCTGCAGAGTGAGTGGAAATGTCCAAAGGAGCAGGGCTGAGCACAAGGTTCCCAGGAGCGGCTCCCTGGGGCTGCTCTACTCCCAGGCACCCCACCCAGGGGTGAGCCAGGCTGAAACCCAATGTGCCCGCTACCCATCAAGCCTGGAACCCCAACGGTGCTGAGCCCACCTGCACTTTTCTATTTGCAAAAGACCTGTGAAGAGGGGCCCCCGCTCGCCACAGCTAGAGAAAGCCCTCGCACGGAAACGAAGACCCAACACAGCCAAAAATAAAAATAAATAAATTTATAGAAAGGAAGTGCTCACTTTGACCCCGAGCAGCAGCTTAGAGCTAGTGCTCCTTAACTATAAAAGCGGCTTCCCTGTCCTCACCCCATGAAACCTGCACGTAGCTTCAGTCGGGACACAGGCCCTCAAGCCTAGCCGTCTGCAGAGTGAGTGGAAATGTCCAAAGGAGCAGGGCTGAGCACAAGGTTCCCAGGAGCGGCTCCCTGGGGCTGCTCTACTCCCAGGCACCCCACCCAGGGGTGAGCCAGGCTGAAACCCAATGTGCCCGCTACCCATCAAGCCTGGAACCCCAACGGTGCTGAGCCCACCTGCACTTTTCTATTTGCAAAAGACCTGTCCGAACCCACCAGGGGGTGGTGGCCTTTCTCTAACCAACACCCAAGCTCTGCACTGGGCAGCAGGGCTGTGGGTGAGCTGCCCCAGGGTCAGAGCACCGCTAGGTCCTTCCTGACACCCAGGCTCCTCCCTTCTACACACCAGCAGGCGGATATGTAATGTACACCACAGGGACTACAGTTAATAACACTGTAGTATATATTTCAAAGCTGCTAAGAGAGCAGATCTTAAGTTTTCATCGCAAGAAAAAATTTATAACCATATGTGCTGATAGCTGTTAACTAGACCTTTTGTGGTAATCATTTCACAATCCAAAGAAATAACACATCGTTAGGTTGTACATCTGAGATGTAATGTTATCTGTCAATTATATTTCAGTTGAAAAAAAAAAAAAGCGAAAGAAAACAAATACAGCCTGCCCTCTGTATCAGTAGGTTCTGCATCTGTGGATTCAACCAACAGCAGACTGAAAATATTCAAAAACAAAAATTTCCACAAAGCTCCAAAAAGCAAAACTTGAATTTTCTGTGTGCCAGCAACTATTTACATAGCCTTTACATTGTGTTAGGTATCACAAGTACTCTAGAGATGATTTAAAGTATACTGGAGGGGGGCGAAAATGGCACTTTCCCAGCAGTCCAGTGGTTAACGCTCTGCACTTCCACCACAGGGTGCACGGGTTCGATCTCTGGTCAAGCAACTAAGATCCCACATGTCGCAAGGCGTGGCCAAAAAAAATAAAGTATACGGGAGGATGTGCGCAGGTTATATTCAAATACTGTGCCATTTTATATATGGGACTTGAGCATCCTTGGATTTTGGTATCTGTGGGAGGTCCTGGAACTGATCCGAGGGACCACTATACACCAGGAAGGCAAGGAAGGGAGAAGAGGGAGGAGAGTTCACATCACCAGACACAGGAAATGCTCTGTAAGGCCCTGATCCCCAGACACACACCCACGGTGTAGGTGCTGAGGGTGGGACGTACTGACAGCAGGGCAGGAGAGGCACAGAAGTCCCCCGGGAGTGGCCCCCAAGTGTCCTCCACGGTACCATCTCTGGGCCATGTGGCCCCCTTCCCAGGTGGGTTTGATGAACCAAAGTGAGGAGAAGTAGAAGACAGATTCCTAGAAACTTCCAGGGCTCCCCTTGACCACACTGCGACCATGTCAGGGCACCTTTGTGCTACTAAAGGAGAGAACAGGTATGACTGTTCTCATGGAGGTGACTGAAGGGGAGAACGTGACTCCTTGGGAAACGATGTCAGAGCTTTTGAAGGCAGCCGGGCACGTCAGGGCCTGGGGCTGAAAGGCCTGGAGTCCAGCAGATGCGTCAAACAGGTGAGAAATATAAAATGTGAAGACACTTACGATCTCATCTTACTTTGCTCTGGGAAAGATGGTGGTAAACTGATATGAGACAGTAATTTCCATACTCTGTGGGAGTTAACTCCTCTTTGTTGCCTTAACAGACACTCGGCCTCTGTGTGCTGCAGATTCTTAGACTGCACTAAATGAGGAGGGAAAATCTATCCTAAAAAGCTCAGCAGAGGGCTTCCCTGGTGGCACAGTGGTTAAGAATTCTCCTGCCAATGCAGGGGACACGGGTTCGAGCCCTGGCCCGGGAAGATCCCACATGCCGCGGAGCAACTAAGCCCGTGCGCCACAACTACTGAGGCTGCGCTCTAGAGCCCGCGAGCCACAACTACTGAAGCTTGTGCGCCTAGAGCCCGTGCTCCTCAACAAGAGAAGCCACCGCCATGAGAAGCCCGCGCACCACAACGAAGAGTAGCCCCCGCTCGCCACAACCAGAGAAAGCCCGCGTGCAGCAACGAAGACCCAATGCAGCCAAAAATAAATAAAATAAATTTATTAAAAAAAAAAAAAAAAAAAAAAAGCTCAGCAGAATATTGTGACACGATAGCCACTGACCAAGAGTGAGGAAGCTCTTGGCTCAGCAGCGGGCAGCCCCCGATACACTTTCCGTGGTCATGAATACACATGTGCACAAAACCTTTAGTAACAGTTTCCCTCTGTGTGCCCACCACTTTGCGTTACTCATCAGTGCTTAGTTTCCTACAAATCATAAAGAGATAGTCCAGATTCGAAACCAGGACACCTTAAAAGTCCATTTTCTCTGGATCTCTGACCTTTGGTTTCCTTTGTGAATTGCTTCCCGTATCTCATCCACTCTGAAACAGTCACCACATGCTCACATAGCAGCCCCTGACCACCCACATCTTCCTGCCCCAGTGAAAGCTAAACTTGTAGAGGAGAACCGGCAACAGAGCATTCAAGTCTGTGTGCTTTCCATCGGGAAACAGCATCTTTAGTAGTAGCGTCCCAGCCTTCTCTGGCTACCAGCCAGTGTTGGGGAGAGCAGGACTGTTGGAGCAACAGAGGCCAGGGGGGCAGGGGGCTCTGGCCCTCCTGGCAGAGGGTCACTTACCTTCACATTGGGAGTGTAGAGATTCCTGAGGGAGGCCAGGGCGGCAGACAGCCCCTCGGTGCTGTATCCAATCCACAGGGCTTGCAGATGGCTTGAAGAGATTCCAGTCTTCTTGCTGAGGCCCTGGAAGCAACAGCGACAGATCAGCTTCAAGGTCTCCTTTCCCACCTGCAGTGTGGGTTTGAAAGCGGGTGTGCCCGGGAGGGCGCAGGTCCCTGCTGAACGCGGGGCAAAAGCTGTGCACACAGAAAAGGCCTGAACCTGTGAGCCTTCCTGCCCTAAAGCCAAGGGTTGAGGAACTAGCCTACATCAACTGTATGCCTAGGGAAAGGGGGGGTAGATGAGAAGAAAGTTTCTCTTTACAGAGGTTCTCCAATCTATTAAAGGAAGAATAAATGTTAGAATATCACCATCTGGAACCCCTAATGAAGGACGAGACCAATCGTGGCCAATGGCATCACACCAAGCACACATGCTACGCATCCTGACACTAGAAACCTTATACAGACTTACAGAGCAGTTTAACAGGCAGACCTTGAAGATACTGTGGGTCTGGTTCCAGACCACAGCAATAAACCGAGTCACGCAATTTTTTTGGTTTCCTGGTGCACATGAAAGTTATGTTTACACAACACTGTAGTCTATTCAGTGTGCAATAGCATTGTCCAAAAAAATGTGCATACCTTAATTTAAAAATACTTTATTGCTAAAAAATACTAACCATCATCTGAGACTTCAGTAAGTCATAGTAGTAACATCAAAGATCACTGATCACATATCACCACCACAAGTAATAATGAAAACGTTTGAAATATTGCAAGAATTTCCAAAATGTGACACAGAGACATGAAGGAAGCAAATGCTGTTGGAAAAATGGTCCTGAAAGTCTAGCTCAACGCAGGTTTGCCACAGACCTTCAATTTGTTAAAACAAACAAAAAAAAAAATTTGCAAAGCACAATAAAGCAAAGTACAATAAAACAAGGTTTACCTATATAAAGTAATTGTGACACCCGGTGGGGCAGAGGGGGTGGGGATCAAACCTGAACCTGAT
The DNA here is from genome assembly GCF_002837175.3 of Physeter macrocephalus. Lineage (NCBI taxonomy): Eukaryota > Metazoa > Chordata > Mammalia > Artiodactyla > Physeteridae > Physeter > Physeter macrocephalus. Next base: position 65,345,339 of record NC_041215.1, on the reverse strand, counting down.
TAAGTCGCTCGATATAAATACCAAATGATAAAAAAATCCAGAGGAAGGAGGAACATGTTAACGTAGGCCACAAGAAATAAGGACACAATCAGAAAATCCAGGTGGTATGAAACTACACAGGTCACGAAATCTGGTTCTTCAACAACTAAGTAACAAGGAAACAAAGGGAATGAATGAAGGGGAAGCTTTAAGTGAAAAGAAAGATTTAGAGAGGGAAAAAGTAAAATTTAATCATAGCGGGATTGTGTTCTCACACTTGAGTGAGAACAACAGTTCCTTTTAGGGAGGGGGCTGTGCTGGGAATGAGGCTCATGGAGGGCTGCTCCCTGCAGTGGTGTGGGTCTCACCTTGAAAATGTGTGCCTTCAGGATGTGATGGCCAAGCTCCATGGTCTGCTGGCGGTTCAGCTTGCCCTCCTGTCTCGAGAACATGAATGCCAGGAGAGCATGCCCGTTCCTAGGACGAGAAACACACAGGTTGGTAACCAAAGACCCGAGTCCATCTCTCTGCAGGCCCTTGCGGCAAACATCGCCCCTCGACCCCCGAACTGTTCTCCTGGTGCTTCAGCATCACCAAACAAAACGGGTGGAAAGCTGCTTCTTCACAGAAGATGGTCAATGCTGTTTATTCCTCGAGTCATTTTAAGGGCTTTCTCAGGTTTCCTCTATCTGTGGAGTGACTCAGAGAGAAGCCTGTGGACAGGGCAGGTCTTTGTCGATGGAACCACCCGCCCCCTGTTCATCCTCCATCACTTTCTCATCAGTTTATTTGTTGATTTATGTCTGTCACAAAAATGTAAACTCCATGTGACTAAGGGTCTTGTCTAAGTCACAGCTACAGACTCAAAACCTAGCAAATGCCCAAGACTCAGTAAGAACGCAAATACGCACTTCTTGGATGGATGGACGGATGGACGAAGGACAGCTGTGCAAGTGGACAAATGGAACAGAACCATCACTGGACCTGACATTCAGGCCTCCCCTCAGTACAATCACCACTGGGGACAGACCTGGGCCAAAGGACAAGGCCTTACAATGGAAGGGAAAGAAAAACCAAGCCATGTACAGCAACAGCTCATGATCAGAAACACCTAGAATTCTAGGCTTGAATGGAACACAGATCCTTCCTTGTAGGGGTAAAAAAGCTAGGCTGTATGAGTAGGTTTGCTGCGTCTGGGCACAGGGTAGACATTCAACTGACACCACCAATTAATCCCCCAACTAACCCTCTCATGAAGGAGCCATCCTACCCATTTTCCCCTCTACATCTGTAGGACTCATTCTGTCTCCTGTGGACTCCATGCCTTTGTCTGAGCCAATCTGTTTGGAAAAGATGCTAAGGGCTGCTTACTCCAAGGTCACAGCAGTGACCTCTGTGCAGGGTGAATTATTCTTATTTCTATTAACCTGACAAACTTTGAAGTGCTGTTTTGCTGAGGAAAAGCAGCTAGTTGTGGAGGAAAAGATAAACTGTGAAAAAGAAAAGCATTCTTCTAAATGTGTTTTCTAGTAGTCGCTGATCTAGAGGATTAAAAGCATTCATCGTTTAAATCATATTTATCTATCCAGATGCTTGCCTGTTTCTCAAATCAAGAATAAATCATGTTACAGACAAGGAAATCAGGGCAGGTGGAAACCACGAGATTGCTTTTTATCCTGCAGGGGAAGGCATGACATTTAAGACCACACTGCCACTGAGTGTCCTGCCTCGCGTCCTGTCAGGGTCTAGAGCACATACCCTGTGCTCCCTCACACACGCTACCTCCCAGACCTCAAGCTTCGATTTCCCCTCTCAGATGAGAGCCTCCCTTGCTCCCGTGGAAAACACTCTCTGCCACCTTCCAGCGCTCCATGCCCTCCCTGGTCCCTATCCATGGGCTAGTCCCACATCACTCTAGTCAGGGCCACTCTCCCACCCATGGGCTCAGCCATCCTCAGTCTCCCAGTCTGCCGGCTCTGTGGCCGTGCCATCTGCGTCCACCACAAGCACTGTGGCTGGCTGGCCCTTGTGGGTGACGACCACGCAGCCCTCAGTGGCTGGGCCTAAGGTGTCCAGTGCTCTCAGCTAAGCACGTGGCTTCCCACCTCCCTGAGGAGACAATTCACCAGGCAGTCACTGGGCACCTGCACTCCTCTACGTCCCATCTACCTTGACGTCCTTCTTTCCTGGCCCTGGGATCGTGTGCCCCCTTCTAAGTATACCTGCACTCACGAGTCTGTTCATTTTCTGAAGCTTAAACACATCAAGTTTTTACTACGTACCAGATGCAGAAGGTTAACTAAATTATTTCATTAGCTTGTTCGACCCTGTGAATCACTATGTCTTATGATCCCCAATTTGTTTGCATGGGGAAACAGAGGCCTGGACAAGTAAATGATGTGCCCGAGATCAAACAGGTGGTAACAACTGAGCAGAATCTGACCACAGTCTATGCAACCTGAGTGCCTGTTACGCTCTTCATCAGCGTAACCCGATTTCTCACTCATTCATTTGTGCGTTAACATCCCCCCGTATCCAGAATCACGGCTTAAGAATGGGGACCCCACGGGGAACAGCGCGAGGTCCTTGCCCTGAGGACGTCCCAGCAACTGGACTGGAGACACGTAAACAAGACAACATCCAGCTGGAACGGCACTGTGAACGGACTCAACGGGAGCACAGAGGAGGCTAGCTGACCCCGTTCCCTTGTGTTTCCAATTTCTCCTTCTTCTTTGATTGTGTTTCCCCACGCTGCCTCAGTGATGCTTCCGACAACGTCCCAATCCCCTGTGTTGTTAAAAACATAAACCAGTACCCTTCCCCACCCTCAAACTACCCGAAATCTCTCGACCCTTCCACGTCCCATGCCAGGACGTGGGTTCTCTCCTCGTTCACGCCTCACAACCCAATGGAAGGCATCTCCTAAGGATCTAGGACCCTCCTCCCACAGTGAAAGGCCAGTGGCTTCCCCTTCATCCTCACCTTCCTTCACTTCGGGGCAGCACATACTCCCCTCACCTGCTTCCGTGAAATCCTTCTCCTTGTCCCAGAAGTGCAGAGCTCCCTTTCTTCTCACTGCACTTCCTCACTACCTCCCACCATTGCCTCTCCACCAATGATGCCAGATCTGCAATTCCAACCTCTCCTCCAACCGTTTAGACCCCACCTGCCTCAGAACCTCACCACCAACCCCGTAAACTCAAACTGCTAAAATCCAAAGCCGCCCATGCCTTTCTTACCCACTCTAAGAGCAACACCACTCCTAGTTTCTGAAGCTTAACAGCTCAGCATGACCTACATACAGCATCTCCTTCTGCTTGACTCTGCCCACAGGCCAAGCCAGGCCCATCTATCTCATGTCAGCAAGGCTGGCCTCCACCTCACTATCTTCCTAGAAAATGATCTGATTTGGCTAAACATGTCACAGCACACATTTCACCCAGTTATTCCGGTCTGGCTAAATAACCTGGGACTTACAGTTTATAGCCCCAAAGTAGGTTCAAAAGATAATAAACTCTTAGCCCAGTGTTGCCTAAGAAAACACCTTATCCACAACATGAAAAGAGCAGCTAGACCTAGTGTGTCAATGTTAAGTCAACAGTCATGGAAGGAAGGGAGTGTGAGGCTCACAAGTGCGTATTCATTTCATCTCTGGCCCCAGCATCTGATGCAAGGTCCAGTCCAGCCCAAAGCAGACAGTTTAGCAGCTTGTCAGACCTCTTACACGGGGCCGGGAGCAATTCTGAATCACAGAGGGCAGAAGCCATTCAAGACAGAAATGATGGACTTCCCTGGTGACACAGTGGTTAAGAATCCACCTGCCAATGCAGGGGACACGGGTTCGAGCCCTGGTCTGGGAAGATCCCACATGCCGTGGAGTAACTAAGTCCGTGCGCCACAACTACTGAGCCTGCGCGCCACAACTACTGAGCCCACGTGTCACAACTACTGAAGCCCACGCACCTAGAGCTCGTGCTCCCCAACAAGAGAAGCCACCGCCATGAGAAGCCCACACACCGCAACGAAGAGTAGCCCGCGCTCAGCAATGAAGACCCAACGCAGCCAAAAAAAAGAAAGACAGCAATGATGCTGGCCAAGGCCAGGGCCAGGCAGAGGTGGTGGACATGAACACACCCTTACTGAGAGTGTTCACACCTCGAAGTTCCCAGTCTCTGACCCTGACTGGCACCATATGCCACAGGGCAGGCAGGCTTCCCACCCGTCTCCTCCCCTGGGCGGTGAAGAGACCTGCATCCTGGCCCGGCCCTGCTGCAAAGCCTCAGTGGAACCTCTGACTCCCCGGATGCAGGTGCCCCATCGCCATCTTGTAAGTGGGGCATCTGAGCTCTGAACCTGAATCCTCCCGACCCCAAATCCCAGTCTGTTACGTAGTGCAGAACACAAAATGAGGAGGCCAGACGTGATGGCTGTGCTCCCCTCTGGGCCCGCAGACACATCAGATCTCTGGGACAAGATGCCACAAGCTCAAGAGCTGGTGGGGAGTGGCAGCACCGAGGATGCGAGACAGTCCACAGACCCTCTGGTGAAGAAACTGAGCTGTGAACAGGCTCGAAGGAAGCCGGCTATTCCCTGCAGCTAATGCCACACTCTCCCACGGGTGACCCATGTGCGAGGGGGCAGGGATCTAGAAGGGAATCACCAGAGAAATATGGCCCGGGCACTGCCGAGCTTCTCTTTCGTCCAAATGTACTGAGGAGTCCTAAAATTCTAGCAATGAAAGGAAGGAAGCTTTTGTTTAGCAGCAGAGAGAATTTTCCATCACCCTTCCTGAGTTATTCATGCTGTATTGTCTTTCCACTAAATAGCACAACTCGGGGCTTCCCTGGTGGCGCAGTGGTTGAGAGTCCGCCTGCCGATGCAGGGCACGCG
>NC_041215.1:65336540-65340167 GCF_002837175.3 Physeter macrocephalus | reverse complement strand
GCCTGTGCTCCGCAACGGGAGAGGCCACAGCAGTGAGAGGCCCGCGTACCGCAAAAAAAAAAAAAAAAAAATAGCACAACCAGTGTTTGGAATCCCTTCCCCAGTTACGCATCAGACTCCCTGCACAGAGTTGCCCGTCGTACCTGGGTTCACACAGGAAGGCCGTGTTTTCGCCATCTGCTCTCCACACGAGCCACTCCCTGAAGGACGGGTGGCAGAACATGCGGGTTTTGTCTCGCCTCTTAATGAGGAAGCAGGAGAGGGCATCCATCCTCTGCTGAAAGTCCTCCCAGCCCTGCTCCCCTTGGATGTGGCCGGCATTAATCGCCTGGAAGATCTGCTCGTCTGTCATGGGGTGGAGGGATGCGAGGGCCACATTTAAAATGGGCAGCGCTCTCTCGAAGGCGGACTGGGTCATGAACTTCATGTTGCACTGCAGCAGGTAGAGCTCGGACAGCGACACGGGTACCACCTTGTAGCTGGCGCTCTTGATGACCAGGTGTCCCCTCTGGAAGAGGTCCAAGGTGAGTTTGAGGTACAGGTAGGAGCCGAGGCTCCGCAGCACCAGGTGGCTGCTCACTTTCCCGATGAGGGCGGCGTCGGCCTTGCCATTCAGAGAGATGTTGCTGAGGATGTCCTGGCTGCTGTGGACCCTGTGCTGGACGTAGGCGTGCAGGTCGCTGTGGATGTCCTTGTTGTCTGGGAAGTCATCTAAGGACAGCTTGATGAATGGCAGCTTGCTGACGATTTCCTGCAAAAGAATGAGACACGCAGTGCCACTCCAGAGATTTCTTTTTCATGCCAGCTGCGTTTCAAACCAGATCTACTGGTTTCCTTTCAAGGAGGATTTTCACGGATTACAGGGACTCATTGTTTTGTATTAAAACATGTAATAGGATAAATTGAAGATAAAAAGCTTATGTGAAAGAAATTCCTGATGCGAGATCAAATCAGAAAAGGCTTTCCTGAGGTCCTTATCCGAGGACGCAGAGCCAAGTGAGATGGAAGAGCCTCAAGCAGATGGCGGCGGCCTGGCTGCACCAGCAAAGGGGCAGTGAGACCCCCAGGTGACTTGATACCCATAATCTTTACACTGTGCAACTGATTATAATAACAAAGGACAGACTTTACAAACCAACACTGTACATCTAAGACCATGGCCAGACAAGAGGCCTCCTTCTCTGTGCATTAGATACTAGGGGCTGCATACCCAACCAGGACATCTGAAACTGCCCCCAGGCTGGGCTCCAGTGACAGCCTGCCGTAACAAAGCTGCTGGACATTCGTAGAGCCCACTGTCATTTTTTTTTTTTTTTTAGTTGCTGTTTTTTGGTAAACTTAAATTGAAGTGTGATACACAGAGGTGCACAAATCCTAACTGCACAGTGTCATTCACTTCCACAAAGTCAAATATACCTGTGGGACCAGCAGGTAGACAGAGAACATTGCCAGCTCCCAGAAGCCCCGTGTCCCTTTGCCATCCCACAGAGAAGCACTGTCCTGACACCTAACAGCAGAGATGAGTTTTTTTTTTTTTTTTAAATCCCTCTATCATTTGTGAAGTAGCTAAGTACATGTCCTCATTGAATGTGACAGTTGTAGGAGACAGGCTGAGGACCATTCCTGCCCCTCCCCCCCATTTTACACAGATGCTAACGGAGCCTCTGAAAACTTACACAGCTTGCATGTAAAACACAGGACTCCTGCTTCTGTGCTGCTGACTGCCAGATCCCGCTCGCTGTGTGAAAAATGACTGAAAAGTGTATGAATCAAATGTCCATAAAAACAAACACCAAGTTCGAATGAGGTCTAATTCTACTTTTAATGAGGAAAGAAAAGAACCCAAGTGCTATGTTAAAATAAATATCATCCTAAAAGGGAAAAAATCAGAATCTAATGTCTCGTGTCTTTACTAAAAATGGATAGGAGGGAAGGAGTCAATGGCTGTTAGGATATAATTTTAGGGTTTAAATGAGGGGACAGATGAGGAAGAGAATTTAAAAAAAACACATTCTTCCTCTCGCTGCAAGCGTTACCTCATGTCTAAGTTTCATGAAAAACTAGACTTTTATTCAGACTAGGCCTTAAAAATCTTTCTCCTTCATCCCTCCCTTTTCCCTTCATTCAAACAAACAAACAAAAAAACCCAAAAAACAAAGTCCCACTGCAAACCCATACAAATAACTACAAGCAGGAATAACTTTAAACTCTGGTAGACCTGTCAGCCAGGCACCTCAAAGAGCCCCCCAGACTGAGTTATGGTGAACCAGGGCGAGACACTTCTATTTTAGAAGCACAAGTACAGCTTGATGATAATAAGAAACTCACTTGACATCTTGATAAATGTGCCTTGGGGGTAAAAAGGTCAGAGTTTTGCCTGTTTAGAGCTCTGTGTGCTAATATTTCAAAGCTCTAATACAGTTTTCAATTCAGCAGCTAAATGGTTTACAGTAGTTTAAGCTGTTAGTATTAATCTAAAATTATAATTGTAAAAACTGTAAAATTGGGGTTTTGGGTCTTGAAAAGACATTTGAGAACTCTTTTTTACCTGAAAATTTGCTCTTACAGTCACAATCAACTTCAACCAGGCAGGGAATTTAGAAATAATCTTGGCAATAAATGAAGAAAGTGTATCTCCATAATCAGGTTTATGAAACTCAGCTTCGTTTAAACCATCTATCAAAATAATGTATTCTTCTTCAGGAATTTTCTGCTCTAAAGGAGAAAAGAATTTTTTTAAATTAGGAAATTATACATTTCTATAAGATAGCACCACCCAGTGTATTTTAATGCACAATTTAAAGTGTTAGGGAAAACTAAAACGGTTTACATATGGCAGAAGAAATGGTTTTCACAGAAGCATACTTTCTATTAAATCTGTAATGAAAACCAGAGCGCAGAGCCAAAAGAAAACCAATTCTCACCAAACAGTTTTCAGAAACGTACTGTATTACACACATTAGCAGAATCTCACCCATGTATATGATACACTTAGCTCTTCAAAAACTCCTGTCACTGGGGTGAGCTACAGCAAGGATAACCAACACGGACCGAGATGAAACCTGCCAAAAGACTCTAGGTCCCCCCCACCCTCCCCAGAGCTCCCTGGATGGATTCTGGTGAGGAAATCTGACCCTCAAATGGCAAAGCATCCCATCCGAGGCACACAGCCAATGGAGGTGAGAACTCTGCTTTATAGACTCCTCCAAGCCCGAATCTGGTTTTCTATTCATTAGTGCCAACTTTCTGCCCAAGGATGAGGAGCAATGATGACATATCTGTTTCAATTCCCTCTCTCTGGCACCATCTAGCAGAAGTGCTACGTAGGCAGGTAAACTAGCTCAAAAGGTGAAGAGCAAGGGGGAGAAGGGAAGATGGAAAGTCAAAGGCCCATCATATCACTAACGCCCCTACTGTGAAGAAGATTCAAGGGCAAAAAAATCAAACGGACAGGGCTTCCCTGGTGGCGCAGTGGTTGAGAGTCCGCCTGCCGATGCAGGGGACACGGGTTCGTGCCCCGGTCCGGGAAGATCCCACATGCCATGGAGCAGCTAGGCCCATGAGCCATGGCCGCTGAGGCTGTGCGTCCGGAGCCTGTGCTCCGCAACGGGAGAGGCCACAGCAGTG
>NC_041215.1:65328233-65336450 GCF_002837175.3 Physeter macrocephalus | reverse complement strand
AACAGTGAGAGGCCCGCGTACCGAAAAAAAAAAAAAAAAAAAAAAATCAAACGGACACTTCTAGAAGCAGCTTTAGGTTCAACTGAGCAGAGGCCCCTGGAAAAACATGCTGGCAAGTTCCCCCAAACAATCAACTTACACCCCTCCGCCTTAGGAGTTCAAAATATGCAGGCAGCAGCTTCTAGAGAGCAAGTCATCTAAATAACCTATGGTTACAAATTAGCTACTTTGGAAATGTTCAACTGTGGAGTTAATTCTCACCAGAGATATAAAATTTAAACCAAGACCATCTGGAGTGGAGCAAGGAGGAGCCCTGGGGAGATGGTTCTGAGGAAGGGGAGGAGAGATGTACTCACATCCTCCCTGGGCCCACTTCACTCGTACCCCAGAGTCAAGTGGACCCCCACCCCGCTTCTGAGGACTGTCCTGAGGAGAGGGAGGACACGGGTGGCTGCTGGGAGGTACCGTCTCTCAGGCTTGTGAGTGGCTCCAGCACACCCCTCTTGAAAGCGGCCACTGGGTCTTGCACACAGGACCTGAGGCTCAGCATGCTCTGGAGCTGGGGCTCCCTTATCAGCAGGTCTCGGTAGGCGGCCAGCTGATGGGACCGGCAGAGCAGAGCAGCGATGCTATGCACGAACTCGGGCACCAGGCACGTGTAGGTGTTGTCGGCCTGGCAGTAGTGGTAGGCCACGACCTGCAGAAGAAGCAGAGTTGTCAGCATCGCCTCGTCCTCTTCACACGGCTCCTTGCAGGCTCTCCATCAGGGATGCAATTTTCCCTTTCTCCGAGATAACAAGAAACGTTGCTTCTATTCCCCAAGACTGAGTCATTATTTAGCTTAATTGATTCAGTCATCCCTTGACTTTGGAAGGAATTCTGAAGTTTGGCAAATCTTAGGCCGACTTTTACTTGCAGCCACAAGTCCGTCTTGACTGGCACTGAGATCAGCACAAGTTACTCTGTATTGAATATAAACTAATAAAGTCATTCATAAACCTTAAAGCCTACCCTGGCTTGAAACAATTCCAAGCAATCCCGACGTTCTCGACATCCCCAAGTACCATATTCACTACATTTCTGTTTTCAAAAACGGCAGCATCTCCTTGGGGAACTCATTTGCGGCTCCCAAAAAGCAGATAAAATTGGTGGCAATGAAAGCCAGGCTCTCAAGTCACAGCTGCCTCCTCTCCCTGGCAGGAGGGCCGCCTCCAGCGACACCATGGAGAAGTTCAACAGCAGTACTGTTTGAAGGATCAACATCAGACACTACCAAATTCCTGCCTATCTCGTGAAGGGACACATAGGAGGAGGGAGGGTCCTGCCCAAGCACTGAGAGGATCCTTTTTGTTGGGATGGATTTGAAGTGGCAACAGGCTATTCATGAGAGAGACCCTCAGGAAAGTGCCAAATGCGGCACTGTCTTGAGAGGAGAGGCACACTGCCGATAAATGAAAAATCTGAGACTTTCCCAAACGAGGGTGAATGGAGGGATATACGTACAAGGTAAGGGGGCTGAAAAAGGTCAAAACACACTCACGTAAAGTGCTTTATGTTTTTCAGAAGGGTGTGCGACACTGCTGTCCCGCTCAGCCCTACAACCCCTACATAAGTAGGACAAGAACCACTAGCTACGGTTCAGAGGTGAGGGCAGCAGACACACAGGTTGAATGCCTCGCCAGGGTGACAGACAGTCAATGGAAGATCTGGGATCCGATTCCTGGTCTGTGGACTCTTAAAAAGTAAGTGGCAAGAGGAGATGTGGCCAATTTGGAACTGCCATGTGACTTCTGTTTTTGATTAAATTTATCATCGACACTCAGAGGAAAGCTGACTGCTCTTCGCCTCTCACCTGGACAGAGATTAGCTGCAACGCAAGAGGACCCGTGAGCTTATACGAACCACCAATGAGCTAGTACCACAGTCCACCTAGCATGGTGTTTGGCAATCCAACAGTGGGTGATGAAACCAATTTGGAGCCATAAAAGTTTTTCTTTTTTTAATTTAATACAGTGAATTTTATAGGATGTAAGAATAAGTGTGTCTCATAATGCTTTTTCTTCAGTTGGGTGTGTGATGCTGTGTGTGAGTATCAGGTGTTTAGTGTAACATGTATTTCACATTGTGGGTCACAAAGTGGTTTGAAAAATCACTGTCACGGGGTGGCTTTGAAGTCTGCACTACATCCCTCATCTCAGGTCACCCATTCATGACCAGAGGACTGCCCCGAATCAGTGGTCAGGGCATCAGGGCTTCCCATGCCGGGTGAGGAACGGCCCTCATCTGGGAAGCAGAAGCGAGGAGAAGGGATCTGGGGCAGAGGAGCATTCCTTTCAGTTCCCCTGCACCAACCTCACCCCAGGGGCTTTCCTCGCTAGATGATTCTCACCGCTGTCCACCCCTGGTGGTTCTCCAGCTCCACCAACTCACGCCACTGCTGCCCCAGGAGACCCAAGTGGCTCACCGGGAATGAGAGGTGTAACCGCTTCAATGCAGGAGGGCAGCTTATGAACGTGTGCCAGATGTCAAGCAGATAGAAAATTTCAGAAGGATCATGACTGACCATGAATCTAGGAAGGGAAAATTGGCCAAGTCTCTTACAACATCACAAGAAACCTCTGACAGAAAGACACGTGTAACCAAGGGCTCTAGGCAACAGAGTGCAGGTGGGGCAGAGCCCTGGGTCACTGGGCTAAAGGCTCCCAATCTCCTGCTCTCATATGAAATGAAGGAGGACACATGCTTATAAGGATGGATTTGAGGCAAGTACAATGATGCCTCTGGCTGCTTTGAGGAACTCCTTCAATCCATTATTTAGGAGGAATAAAAGTCTACTGCCAGTGTCCTAAGATACTAATTTTCATTAATACCTTTTATCTGGCGTACTCTACCACAATTTTATCAAAAGCTACACTTTCGCATTAAGCAACTCTTGTCTCTGTTTTAAGATCCCTTTTTAAAATTCATTTCTCAAAAGGCAAACGGGCAAACCTCTCTCTTTGGAAGGCTCCCATAGAGCAGGAACAGATTACCTTAGAAGCGAGGTATTTCACCGCATCTTCTCTTGGTCTCTGGTTCTCAGGAGTATCAGACCCAGACCCAGGGGGGGATTTAGCTGCATTGATACCACTTGTAGAAGAACTTGGTGAAAGCAATGGAGTGAAAGGAAGATCCTGGGAGGAATCTGAAGCTGCAGCGAAGAGACTAGTTTCATTATTTACAACAAGGATAGGGTGGAATATTGAACATATTTCTTGGTCGGACCCAGAGAGTATTTTAACAGGTAATGAGTGAACATGGTAACAAATGCAAAGGCCCAAATGGGGATACAAGGCTCCCTCTCAGCCCTGTCCTTCCACCATCCAGGTGCCCTCCCAGGAGAACTGCTGTTTTTGGTTTCCTTTATTACATTCCTTTTGGTTAAAAAAAAAAAAAAAAAAAAAAAAAAAAAAAAAAAATCTTTCCTGGCTCACTTGTCCCTGTTTACCACATAAGAGACACTTTCTTTTTTTTACATATAAAAAGTAAGCTAAGAATAGTCAACTATTTGGCCACTCCTTCTGATTTTAGGTTAGTTTTTATACTTTTGGTAAATCTGGCATAGAAGACAAAGGCTGTGGAAAACAGGGTGCAAACGAATTCTGCGCAGATGCCTTCTGGCTTGCTGTGCCAGAAGTCTAACCCACTCAGTTTTAGGACCCTGAATTCCCCAGAGCATCTGATCAGGCCTCACTGCCCACACCAAGAGGGGGACGGGCCTGACAGTTGGGAGAACACCAGGGAGGGCTGGCCTCAAGCCAGGTTATAGCTGCAGAGGACCATGAGAGATAAATATTGATAGTTCTCCAGCATACAATCGCAAACCTGATACAGCAGCTGGGACAACTTGAGGAAAATGGGGAATTTATGTCTATCCAAACAGCAATTTCCTCCATCTATCTTACAGTAATATAATAAACTAGACAAGCAGTTAGACATGGACATACTTTTCGGTGATGAACTGGGGCTGTTGGAAGCAATCTGCCTCATGCGGCTTCCATGGCAGCTCAGTGCCACCAACTTAGAAATGATCGCCGTCTTCCCAAAGCCCACGTTTCCAACAACCACTGCTCCTCTGTTTTCTGTCAGTTCTGTGTTCCTCAAGTTTTCTTCTATCCGGTGAAAGAGCCAATCCCTTCCCACAAACACAGAGTCTGTAGTTATGCTCGGTACTTCAAACAACAGGGGTTTCAACAAAATGTCTTGCGGCTTGTATGGGGCAAATCGTGCTTAGAAAAAAAAAAAAAGATCATTATTTTAGAAGAATGACATAATTTTATACACTAAAAAACTCAGTTTATCATTGCTTGTATGTTACTTTTAGCATAGACTTTTGTTTTACAACACAAGGGATCTGGAAGTATTAATATTACCAGTTTGGTTCTAGTAATACTTCCTAATACCTCATTTATCATACCCTATTGGCCTTACAGAGGGTCCTATTAAAATGACTTTCTAGTCCTTTCATGCTTCTAAGTTATTCTCATGACTCAAGAGAGACACACAGAGGATTAGAGAAAGTGGTGAAGGGACCAAACCATGTCTCATCAGTTTATCTGAAACAGTACTTAAGACATGTGTCTTCCACTCCTATAGGAATAAAATGGAAATGCATTTTCCCTGGAGACAGAGTCCCAGCTCTTACCTGGGTGTGGTAGTGCTTTGCACCCCTTATGGTGAGATTATTGGCCACCCACCTGTGCACTTCGGGTAGCAGCAGGAGGTGGCCCAAGGAACTGTAACAAAGCCGAATCTTTGTTGGTGACCAAAAAATCTAGTGAGTGTTAAAGGACTCCTCACTTCAAAACAACGTATTGCAGAATAGTTTTTCAACTCCAGAAGCAAGTTATTCACATAGTATAAAGAAGAAGCCCCCAAACTGTTAAGGATGGCCTCCTAGCACACCTTACAGATAAACTTTTCACACACACACTTCATAGTATGTTTTTAAAACAGCTAGTTTGAATGCTGGTTACCACAGACTTTCCGTGTTTAGTGAATGAGCTCATCATAGCCATGATCACAGCAGATGCAAAGATAAATACCTTTAACTTCCGGTGCCTTGCCTCTGGCCGTATTGTGCCATGGTAACCTAATTGATGTCCGAAGGGGAGCATTTCTCTGTCCGTCTAAATAACTCAGATCTTCCAATTTGGTTGAGCTCGTCGCTGTAACATTAAACTGAAGTTTAGTCTCTTCAGAGTTGAGTTTAATATCATACCCAAACTACTATAAATTATAAATTACTAAGCGATTCATTTCAGGCTTTCAACAAAATTTACTTCAGGGTGATTTTGGTTTTGTTTGCCCACCCCAGTTAATTTTTCCGGCAATGTCGTTAACTGAAAAGTGGACAAAACTAAGTGCTCCTCATTCTTGAGTCAAAGTCACGTTGATATGGTTGCCAGAAGTCTCCATTACTCCTGGAAAGAGACAGACCTCACCAAAAATTTTTATGAAGAAAACTGACAAACGAGGGTCACTCAGTAAAGCTTCAGTACTGACTGCAAACACGCAGCACGGTGACTTGTCTTCTCTGCAGCTCCAGGGAGCCTTCCGCTGCTGCTGGAATTCCAACCTTGTTAACTATAAGTGAGCAGATTCTGCACGGAAAATTCCACAGCGCTCAGAACCCTAAAAGTCAGCTTTTGGCGGTATAAGTAGCCCAGTGGACTTTATCAGAAAGCTTCAAATTTTTATGTATACATTATAGATTACATATTCTACTATATTACATCTATGTATGCATTTTTTAAATTCTAAAAACAAGTAATCACATTTACCTCTGATCAAATCAGTAAGACTCATAGCACATAGCTACCTATTAAAAAGCATTAAGGATCGTTAACTGAAGCATACATCAGTTCAATTATTAAAATAATCAGTACAAAATAATTTTGTTAATTCTTAGCAAATTTTTAAAGCAAATATACAGTACATGTTTTTGCCTAAAAAAAAAAAGGAACCTCCTCTTATTTACATACACATCCTAGGTCACAATGAGAAAAATCTAAATAAAATTAAACCTAATTTGGTTTGTGGGTTAAGTAGTCCAATTATAAAGTACCGACCATCCTAGACATATGACTATCTTACAGGATGATAAAATACAGATATCATTTGAGGGTAAATGATGGGAGAGAGGGACTCATATTCCCAGGGCTAAGGCTCCTAAGGACTGGTGAAATCATTAGTGCAACAAACTTTGGAGGGACAGAAGTCAAGTTGGGCCATCTGCCTGCTGAAAACCCTCTGGCTACCCCACGGTCTCTGACACAGCTGCCGACCACCGACCAGGACCATCTGCCCAACCTAGGCCCTTCCTACTTCCCCTCCTAAGGCCTCGGTCCTTTTCTTCCTCACTGTTAGCACCACCTCCTCTCACTCCTTCATTCAATAGGCACCTGCGTGGCTCCATGGCCTGGCTCTGTGATGGTGTGTCCCCTCTTGCTGCAGTCTCCAAAGGGCAACCAACCATGTGCCCTACTCACCTTCCCAGGCCATGGAGAAAGATCAGACACCTTGACTCTAAAAAAAGCACACAGTGATGCTTCTTCAGTGCATATCCACAGCCTGTTCATACACCCTGTACACATTATGTCAATATGCCATACAAATCTTTCTTGTTAGAAAGATTCAGCTAACTCCTTACGCAGGACTTCCAAATGGGCCTAAATTATGGGAATCCAACGGCAACCTCTAGCTTCTCTCCAGGTCCTTCACAACCAGGGCGTGTGAAACTTCTCGGAGGGCCACAAGGACCACAACCATCACCCTGGCTCCCTATAATAATATAGCTTGGAACATATTTCCAGGCTCCCTCCCACCTGGGACCTGGGACTCTGACTCGGGCCTCTGCAAATGCCCCCCTCCTCAGCACGCCTCACTGTGAATAAATGCACATGTTGAAGGCTGAGGTAGAACAATCCACAAACCGGTTCAGTTCAGAGCTGGAAGAGCCACGACTGCCTGACCGGCTGCTGCTTCAGCCCCGGAGAGCACAAAGACGCCTGCAGCCTCCAAAGGTTTCCCATTTGCCTTTCTACCCTGACCCGTCAAAACATGACATTCAGTTCAAAATCTTGTAACAACCGAAAGGTTTAAGAAGAAGAGACTATGAAGGGCATGCCAAAGAAAGGGTTGCAAAAAAGCCCTAGTTTGACACAGAGGCAGAAGACAGTGGGGTTTTGAATGCCTCTTTTCAGATATCCATTCACCACAGCTTCAGCTCCGAAGCAAGCAACAGAGAGGCCCCAGCAACTCCAGAGCTCTATTTAAAACATGAATATGGGGGCTTCCCTGGTGGCGCGGTGGTCGAGAGTCCACCTGCCGATGCAGGGGACACGGGTTCAAGCCCCGGTCTGGGAGGACCCCACATGCCGCGGAGCAACTAGGCCCGTGCACCACAACTACGGAGCCTGCGCGTCCGGAGCCTGTGCTCCGCAACAAGAGAGGCCACAACAGTGAGCGGCCCTCGTACCGCGATGAAGAGGGGCCCCCACTCGCCGCAACTAGAGAAAGCCCTCGCACAGAAACGAAGACCCAACACAGCCAAAATAAATAAAATTATTTATTTCATTAAAAATAATAATAAAAAAATTTCCTCTACACTGCAGGAAAGAGTGTTTTTGGGGGGGAAAGGGGGTGGGGTGGAGGAGAAGCAGAGGGAGACTTCTCCAAGCTGAGCAAAGGGAAGCATCTGGGGAAACACCATGGATTAACCTATCAACGGTAAATGCCATGAAGTCCAGGGCAATTACCAGTTAGAGTTTCAAGAAAATTGACTGGTAATTTTGCTTGTTGGTTTCCTACACTAACCACAGTGTTCTGTGATTCACTTAGAATTTCAAAAGACAAAAACAGGAAGTCCAAAAGGTAGAACCCAGGGACTTCGCTGGTGGTCCAATGGGTAAGACTCCACGCTCCCAATGCAGGGGGCTCGGGTTCGACCCCTGGTGGGGGAACTAGATCCTGCATGCTGCAACTAAGAAGCCCACATGCCGCAACTAAGAATGGGAGAAAATATTTGCAAATGAAGCAATAGACAAAGGGTTAATATCCAAAATATACAAACAGCTCATGGAGCTCAATACAAAAACAAACAAACAAACAACCCAATCAAAAAATGGGAGGGGGCTTCCCTGGTGGCGCAGCGGTTGCGCGTCCGCCTGCCGATGC
>NC_041215.1:65273407-65327835 GCF_002837175.3 Physeter macrocephalus | reverse complement strand
AAATGCTGGAGAGGGTGTGGAGAAAAGGGAACCCTCTTGCACTGTTGGTGGGAATGTAAATTGATACAGCCACTATGGAGAACAGTATGGAGGTTCCTTAAAAAACTAAAAATAGAACTACCATATGACCCAACAATCCCACTACTGGGCATATACCCTGAGAAAACCATAATTCAAAAAGACACGTGCACCCCAATGTTCATTGCAGCACTATTTACAATAGCCAGGTCATGGAAGCAACCTAAATGCCCAGTGACAGGCGAATGGATAAAGAAGATGTGGTACATATATACAATGGAATATTACTCAGCCATAAAAAGGAACGAAATTGGGTCATTTATAGAGATGTGGATGAATCTGGAGATGGTCATACAGAGTGAAGTAAGCCAGAAAGAGAAAAACAAATATCGTATATTAATGCATATACGTGGAACCTAGAAAAATGGTACAGATGAACTGGTTTGCAGGGCAGAAATCGAGACACAGATGTAGAGAACAAATGCATGAACACCAAGGGGGGAAAGCAGGGTGGGTCGGGGGTGGTGGTGGTGTGATGAATTGGGAGATTGGGATTGACATGTATACACTAATATGTATAAAATGGATAACTAATAAGAACCTGCCGGGCTCCTGTGCTCCGTAACGGGAGAGGCCACAGCAATGCGAGGCCCGCGTACCGCAAAAAAAAAAAAAAAAAAAAAAAAAAAGAACCTGCTGTATAAAATAATATTCAAATATTAAAGAGAAAAAGAGTCCGCATGCCACAACAAAAATCTCACGTGCCACAACTAAGACCCAGTGCAGCCAAAATAAATAAATAAATAAATATTGTTAAAAACAGGTAGAACCCAATTACCCAACTTCGGGATTATCCAAGATATCATTTTAAAGGCTTCTCATTCTGCTTTTTGATGAAGAAATAAGGTGTCCGTGTCATGCATTTTGATGTGGCATATACAGTAATAACCTGACTGCAGCTTTCTAAATCAATTCCACTTCAACAAATGCTCTTACAAAGAAAAATCTCTGCAGAGCAGAACAATCACCACAGCTGGCCAACTTACTTTCATAAACTTTGACCAAAAAATTTCACTGTACGAGACAGTTAACACTGAAGCAACAATGCCAGTTCTCTGTAACAGGCTCACTGACAGGACAGGCAGGCAGCCTTAGGAACTTGTTTCCATATCCTAACCCCCCAGGGGAACCATGTCCCTTGGGGAAGCTGGCATCACCCTTCCTTCACCTGCTAGTCCTTACTCTGTCTGCCCTCACGTACCAAAACACCTTTCCTATCAAATGGCAATTTCTCTGTGTTTACATGGATCTTGACATGCAAACACTTCCAAGAGATTTCAGTATATGGTCCTTTCCATTTTACTTCAATCCTTCGAACACTGAGCATTGCCTACTGCCCTGTTTGTAGCAGCCTGCCTTCTAATCCCTAGATAAACAGCACTGCATATAGTCTATAACCTGAGTCTTTTATTCTTCTCAATGATACTTGAAAAATCTTGGCCTTCCCTCTTAACTGAGGTTCAGCTTTAGGGGTAAGAGGGTAGGCAATGAAGAATCTACCAGACTCCCAGCTTGTTAGCAGAATCAGTACTATGATGTAAGGCACTGGCCTATTTCCCTCCAAAATGTGTTTTTAGTTTATAAAATATGCAACACAGAAAAATGAGCAAATCTATTAGGCTAGGCAGTCACTGCTCAACACCAGAGGTAAAACCCTCCCAATTCCACAGGAGGTCCAGTTCAAGTGCATCCATAGATGCTAATGAATGAGCACAGCAGAAATCAGAAAGGCCTGCTCTATAATCACTGCAGTCTACTGGAAACGCTCAGCTCATACCCACTGTCACTTCACGTGGCAGGAAACCACATAAGAGAACATCAAGCAGAAAACATAACCCGAAAGGGGGTCCTTTTACCACTGTTAAAGTAATTTATTAATGTGTTTCCTAATTCTGAAATAGCTTCATTAAATTGAATATGAGTTTGCTATATTGTTGAAGTCAATAAAGCTATGAAGTCCTGGGATAATACAAATGAACCATTCATCATATCCAGGTAAAAATGGTCTAAAATGCCTTGGGTGCAACATATTATGCCATAGATAGTGGGAGGGTGATGGGAGGACACAAAAGCTTCTGGAAGAATCATCACTCAATACACATAAAGCTCTCAGTACTTCCCTCTGGCAGGCACGCCAAATCCCTTTGAAAGTGAATTAAGAGTTGTGTCTCTGAACTTTTCCATTAGGGCCATTTATTTATCAGCTGCTTCAGAGTTCCATTGTAAAACACACCCAATAACAACCAGAGCAGCCTGGCACATCCCAAAGGAGCAATATAAAATCACAGAGTAATCCTTTGATGTAGGAAGAAAGATCCTGGGTCCAGGCCTTGGCAGAGGAGAAATTTAAAGCACCTCATTGGTAGCAAAGAATGATCAAAACAAGTTCCTCTTCTAAATTCAACAGAAGAGCACTGAGTTTAGAAACTTGGGACCTTAAAGCAGGCATGACAGCTCAGATGCAGAGTTCCCTTCCCCACCCACTGAGAACTAGTCTCCTTGCCTCACAACCACTCACTGACCAGTCAACCAGCACCAGTCACCACTTCTGCGTTCTCTTCTCAGCTCTGGCTGCCACATCTGGCTGAAGGCATGTCTGTCTCACCTATTTTCATTTCCTTGATGGAGAGCTCTCTTTCCTGCTGCTTATGTTTTAAACTATGAGCTCCCTTAAAACTGAATTATACAAAAATTGGACCTCGTATCTATGTGATGGGCCTCACTTACAAAAAATTAGTTTGAAAGTTGGATTAGAAATTCTTTGAGCTAATATTAACAAACTCATTCTAAACAACAATTCCCATTGACCAAGCTGTAAATCCTGAATTAACTCCTGCTCAAAATAACAAAAAACAAGGACAGAGTTTTTGGTGCTTTCTTCCCTCAAACACAAAGAGCCATATAGTCTAAATATTAGATTTAAAGAATTCCAGAGGGGAAAGGTCACTTAAAGACCATTAAGTGCAGCCTTATGTTTACATATGGGTTTACCCTCATGTTTATAGATGGGTAAACTAAGGCCTACAAAAGGTAAGGGCCTGACCCATGATCACAAGTTTGGCCTGTGTCTGGATTAGATTCCCAAGTGAAGAGAGTGAGTAGGGGGCACCTCAGACCCAGTGAGATCACCCTTCCAGGGAGAGGCGTGGCCTTACCTGCAACTGAGTTGGGCCGTGGCATTATTAGCGAGCTGGAGCTCTGAGAATAAGGGACCGGACCATCTCCAACTGAGGCTTCGGCTTTGGGCAGCACACTCTCCGCTGGCCCAGGGGGCTCCTCTTCTGCCACTGGGGAGCAATTATCTGCCCTGCGGTCATGAAGCACTCCCTTCTGTACCCCTAACCTCAGGCTTCCGTCCTTATTCCATTCCAAACTGGAGCCACTCCGGTCATCATTTTCGGATGAACTTGTAATTGTGGCTGAAATGAGAGACCAAAATACTTTGAAGGAAGCCAGGAATTGCTGGGGCTGTTGAGAGTACACACACACACACACACACACACACACACACACACACACACACACACACACACACACACACCCTTCCCCATGATCAATGGAAAGTTTTCTGGCCCGCACAGATTTTTATCAAAGTATGTTTCATACAGTGTATTTTAGTAAATTAGAAGAATGTTGCTTATCAGGGGAAATAAACTGCTAAATCATTCTACAGGGGAGGAAAAAGAAAACTCTGATAAGAAGATAATGAAAAAGCTGTCTAAAAGTATCTGAGAGCTAACAGTAAATCTATGTAATTTGGAAATGATATAGCCTGTCTTTTAACAAAGATGAATTGCTCACAAAAGAATTCAAATCTCATTAAATTCCCTTGAACCTTTAAGTATTTTTCCCAAATTAATAACATTTGTGTATAAAGAGAGGGGGCAGGGCAGCAAAATAGTTAATACAGAAAAGATGCAGGAGAAACAAAAATACAATTATAAAGTCAAGCAGAAATTTGATCCTTAGACTTCAACTTTATAACATCTGTTCAAGACGATCCAGAGAGGCTGACTTGACTTTATTCCTTTAGCAGCTTAGAATGGAAACCTCTATGTAACCAGCGCCGGGAATACACAAGCATGGGAAGGGACACTTGACGGCAGAATTAAAATTTAACCTCTTCTAAGAAAAACAGGATGGAAAGACATCTTGGCAAAAGAGGACGAATATGATGAAGGAAAGCAGCAGCATTCACTCCACAAATCTACAAACAGCCACTTCTGATTTAAAGACGCTGAGCCATATGTGAACCACTTGCAAGCAACACTGGCTTGAGTCCTTGAGAATAGAGGCCAGGTCCTCTGATCTTTATTTGTATCCCAGCAGCTCAGGCCCTTAACTGCAAGACTTAAATGGGAGTGCACAAGGTCAGAGTGCATTCAGGACCCAGCTGCCTGGATTAGGCTGCTTCTTCAACATACCCGGATGATACACACTTTATCAGAAGGCTGGTGAATTAGCTCCAAGAGTCTGTTATCTAGGATCAAAGGGTCTGAAGGCATTTTGTTTTATTTTTACAATGCTCTTTATGGTTTAGAAGTAAGGACAAAACAATTTCCTCCTGTGATGCGACCGCAGGGTATCCCTGTCACAATTCTAAAACTATCTTTGCTCCTGCTGCCCCAGCCTGGACTTATCACCCACACTGCTTATCTCCCTGTTTAAAAATCCCTTCTACATGTTGAAGCCTCCTTAGAGGATTCACCACGAGCTGATCCCTTCCTTTTCTGAGCACATACTCAGTGCTCAGTAAATGTTTGCTTATTCAACAAATGAGCAAATGAACAAACTACATTTAACCTCACTGTTACTGGTTCAGGATTGTTGACATTATGTCTCTAACCAGAGTGTAAGCTGATTTGAGATGGACCTGTCACATCTTTAGGGTACCTGTCATTACTCCCAGCATCTCCAAGTTTTCTAGCAGGCGTATTAATACTCATCTCTCCATCTGTTTGGAATCGATCACAGTCTTCATTGTGTGTTTTTTAAACGGATCATTCATATGAGCATACGTATATTAAGTAGGACTCTTTCCATCCTAAAAATGCAGGTGGTGGTGGTAATAGCAGCAGTTGATATTTATTGAAGGTTATTGTATATATCATGGATTGTGCTAAGGGCATCACAGGAATACTCTAATTTATTAATGAGATTATTGCCTCAATGGCAATTAGTTACTAATGATAACCCTATGAATAAGCTGTGACTGTGTTCCAAACTTTCATTTAGAAGTCCAGTGCTCAGGACTCAGAAAGCTTTTCCTACAGGCATGTTGTAATTAGGTTCCCAGGCTACCCCAACACCTAAGTTACAGAAAACGGGTGGGGCGACTGGTCTGGTTTTTATGTTGTGGCTGTTTTATCTGGGGGCACATATTCTTAAGGTGAAAAGCAAACAATGTCAGGGTGATGTTCTTTCTCATTTGCTCTCCCTAAGTGCCATGCACTTCAGAATCAAACCCCTAAGGATCTGATCCTAACTCAGACCTCAAGCAGTGGGAACAGGAAGAAGAAGAAGAGAAGTCCCAGATGGGGCCACGATTTCAAAAGGAGGATATTACGAGTTTACAGTATGTTTGTAAGTAGGAGACTCTCCCACTGCCATCAAGAAGTTCAACTAAGGGATGCGTTCCAGAGTCCACACTCACCAGGGCCCTCTCAGAGGCAGGCAGGTGAGGCGCTCTGAAGCCAGGGCCCTCCCCCAAAGATGTTTCACTAAGATTGCCCCCCTTCACAACATTCCTCCCTGGGATCCGGTACCAGACCCAGGCTGACGGCTGGAAGCCCAGGCAGTGAACTTTCATCTCGGTTCAGGCACAATGCAGCTCTGAAGCAGATCCAGAACTGGGGCAGATAAAGGCCCCAGTTCTCCCACACGACCTAGAAAGCACACCAAAGAGGGAAGCTCCACAGTCTCCAAGAAAGGGAAAGTATTTCCTATAACAAATGACAAGCTACTCAAAAAATACCTATTCTTCTTCCGAGCTAACAGAAATAAACTCCTAATTAAGTTAACCCAGTCGCCTTCAAGTTTTAACACACACAGGGCAACACCCTAACTATGATGTTTCTTAAAAAAAAAAAAAAAAAACTCTAAAAAATCAGTGCCATCTGACATTTTCCAGAGACTGGATAATCTTGAAAAGTTCCGTAACAACTCAACTCAAAAATTCTAACATCTTATTCCCTCAACTACTATAAATGCCAGTGTTCATCAATTAAGACTTGCCATCATCACTCAGGCTGGGTCTCAGTCACTCTGCAAACACACAGGATTCTGTAAAATGAGCAACTTATCAGGCCTTAAGTTTTACCAAGCTACGAGGTTGGGCTGTGCCTTACAAGTCAGTATTAAATTAGGGTTGGTTACTGCTCATTGATTCTCATGGGCTACTACTTCCGACTCTCCATGTAACTTGAAAATTCCTTTTAGCCAAGGACAGGGGATTATCTTCCTCTGTAGAAACAGCACATTTAACCAGACCTACTAGTGCACAGGGCTATACCACCTCCAAAGCACTTTCTAATTATGTTAAGACATATACATGATCACCACAACACAAGAGAAGAGGTGGAAAGGCTGAGAACCATCAATTCCACTTTATAGATATGGAAACACACTGGGGAGAAACTGATCTCTCTCTCTCTCTCTCTCTCACACACACACACACACACACACACACACACACACACACACACACTATGGAAACACACTGGGGAGAAAGGGAGAAACTGATCTCTCTCTCTCTCACACACACACACACACACACACACACACACACACACACACACACACACACACACACACAGAGTTAGTGGTATGTCCAATACCAGTCCTTTTAACTGCACATGCAGTGTGTATTAAAACTCCCTTTGCCTTTGTACAATTCTCAACATGTAAAAGGAGTTCTGTAAAGTATCTGTGGCTAAAAAGTATTTTGCAGTTCATGAAATCTGCCTTGTTAAAAACAGCAGCCCCTGGGCAGGGGCTAGTGGAGAGAGGCCAGTCATGGGCTCACAGCAGCCAGGAGGAAGTCTGACTGGGAGCTGGGGGAAGCAGAGATAGAGACCCACACAGTCATTAAACATTTTGCTATATATGGCACTGCAATAAAATGATTCCTTCTCCTTCCCAACTTTCCCTCATCCCCTCTTTGCCTATTGAAGGTTCTTTCATATGTTGAATGTTCACTTGAAATAGAATTTAAAAAAACAAAAAAACAGTAAAGTCCAGGGCCCAGTAAGTAGTTTGGTGGGATCTAAATCAAATTGTAGGTTTAAAAGAACATCAAGAAATAAATTAAGGGACTTCCCTGGTGGCGCAGTGGTTAAGAATCCGCCTGCCAGTTCAGGGGACATGGGTTCAATCCCTGGTCCGGGAAGATCCCACATGCCATGAAGCAACTAAGCCCATGCGCCACAACTACTGAGCCTGCACTCTAAAGCTGCGAGCCACAACTACTGAGCCCACGCGCCACAACTACTGAAGCCTGCGCACCTAGAGCCTGTGCTCCACAAAAAGAAAAGCCACCACAATGAGAAGCCCATGCACCGCAACGAAGAGTAGCCCTTGCTCACCGCAACTAGAGAAAGCCCGCATACAGCAACAAAGACACAACGCAGCCAAAAATAATAAATAGATAGATAGATAGACAGATAGATAGAGAGACAGATAGAAATACATTAAATTGACTAAGGCATTAGTCCAGAATTGTTTAGAAACTAAGGGTCATTGATATCAAACATATACACAGAGCCAAATTCTTCTCTCTTTGAGCTCTGGAAAAGACAAGAGGTGAAAAGTGCAAGCGGCTTGGTTCAAACTTTGGCTTCTCCTCTTTTGAGGACCCACAAGGGGGTATGTCTCTCTGGGCCCACTACTAGGAATGGGCACTTTTTTGTCTTACCTTACTAACATCATCTTGTGTGTTTGATTGTGTTTCTCTCTTTACACAGGTTACTAGGAATCTTAAAACATTCTGCCCACTTATAAGCCAAATTAATAAAATCTTATGAACCTGACTGCTGACTTCATCTCTTCTCTCACTCTTTCCCAACTCATACCTTCCCTAAAAAAGAAAAATCTTGTTTTAGTAAATGCCTATGAGCATTTCAAATCCACTAGGGAGGGATGAAATATAAATAAATAAGTATCCCTAGGAAATAAGAACAACAATAGTGGCTAACATGAATATTATAATAGTGTTAATCATGCCCGGGCCCTGTTCTAAACTCTCTCCCTGGGAGAGAAAATCAGATAGAAGGGCATATGTAAAGTGCCTCGTATATCATAAGGACCCAAGAATGCTTTCCTCCCCATACAACTGAAGAAAAATAAAGTAGCACTAAGAAAACCCAAACAAACATCTTTCAGCTTCTATATCCAGTTTAATGGTTGACGGGAAGAGTCTAACAGTTAAAACACGGGACCAAAGAATCAGAGACCAAACAAGAAAGAAATAGACTGGTTGCTTATGAAAGTGGAGGAAAGGAAGAAGTGAGTAAAAAAGGAAAATCCAACTAGTGCAGACACTGTCTCTTTGACCCGACTGCATAAAGATCACCAACAACTCTAGAAAGCGAAGAACGTCCCGCCGAGGCTGGGGCAAGCTCAAAGTGACAGGTCCAGGAAGCCACGGGCCCACTACCTGGTCCTCTGGACCCGACAGCACTCGGTGCGCTCCTCTGCCGTGCACTCAGGCCTCACACGGTTCAGGCTGCCGTGCCACACTCTGGACTTCCCTGAGTGACAAAGGGGGAAGACTGCAAGGATGAAACCAGCCTGCAGGAAACCTTCTGACCAGAAATGCCAGACTGTGCTTCTCCCTGTGCCCCACCCACATACTAACAAACCGCAGGGAACGAAGTCTGAGGCTCGCCGCTGCCCGCCGGGGGGACTGCTCTCACCTCCGGCAGCCCAGCAAGGCGAGGGGCGGGTGAAGGCACTCGCACGCGTCGTCGCCTGGCAGGATGGGGGCAGGGGGGGTGGCCTGAGTCACCTCTGGCTCCTCCTTCCACCACTCTGCATGGACAGCAGCGCGTGGCTCCTCTGGCCAGCCCTGGGGAACCACCGAGGGCCCTGCGCTTTGGCTTGTGACAGACGGATCTCTGTCCCAAATCTCTGGCTCAGCACTCACGGCTGTGCACAAGGCGCACTCTGCCGTGACGGGCAGCCAGGCCAGGGGCCCAAGCCACAGCCACGTGGTCACAGCAGTGCTCGGCGGGCCTCTCACGTGGAGACGCCCGAAGGGACAGCTGGGGCAGGGCACTGGGGGAGGGGAGGACAGGCCTCCTCACTCGGCCACACCATCCAACCTCAGCCCCACCCCACACGGCCCAGACTCAGTGGGACAGGGCAGGCAGTGGCCTCCCAAGAACAGCCTGAAGCCCTCAACAACAGGAAGTTTTCTAGCAAAAGCACGTGACACGGTGTCCTGGTAAGGCTTCGCATAACCCGAACACCAAAGGCCTAGACGCTGGCACTTCTGACTTCGTCCAAGGAGTCCACAGAGTTCTGGACTCCTCCAGAAAAAAGCATAAGGCACTATTAGTGGTTGGCATTATTATGCACCTACGGCATACACCTTCCATCAGAGGGCACTGCCATGTTTTAAACCCTTTTCAGCTAGTGACAACTTGCCCAAGTTTCAAAGGGCAGGAGACCATTCTTTGGTTCCACAGGTAAACAAGTTTTAAAGTAGATACTGTGCCTATCTCTGTTGTCCCAGTACTGAAAAAACATGCTCCTGGTATGCAGTCGGTGCCAATAAATGCTTCCGACAAAACAGCCCGGAGAATCCAACCACAGTCTGAATACAAGTATAGCAAGCGCTCTGCTAACTCACATCACCGCCAAGGACTTCTTTCCCATGTTAAGTACGTTACCAAATTATATATGTAAAAGCAAATTTTCCTCCTTCACCCAAGAGATTAAAAAGCTTCTATAATTAAGGATGATTTTTTAAATTGCAGGCAGTGTAGCAAAATGAATAGTAACACAGATTTGAAACACTCTAAATAGTTATTACCAAATCAATTTCAAAGCATTTCAATTTAGTAGCAAGCAGGGCAAGACAGGTGGCAACAAAGCAGTATTAGCATAAAATCAAAAGCACAGGAGTTACAACAAGTTAAAAATGAAAATAAAGTACAATTAATTCCTCTTTGTGTGCCTCTCTCTGCATCTGATCATCTCTCTTGGGACATAAAGTCCAGGAAATAAAAGGTCTAAAGCTACCTCTGGAATCACTTTCATTTTACAAGCCTAGGAAGGCAGAGAAGAGAGATGCAGGAAGACAAAAGTCAGCCCACGGTAACTTTTCTTTATGTCCTAAGCAACTGGGCAGAAGAGCAAATATTCTCAAACTCCAGCAAGGGTCAGCAGGATCCTAATCAAGTGTCCGGCATTTCACTGCAAGCCACTTTTGCAGGAGCAATATTCCTGTGAAGGTAATTCCCCTGCCTAAATGTATACCAACACAGCCAAAAATAAAAACAAATAAAATAATTTTTTAAAAAAATGTATACCTGCCTCCCAGCTTCAAAGTGAGCAGGGGGAGAACAAATGTAAGCTCCCTCCCCCGCCCCCCAGAGAAAGGGGAAAGGCAGCAGGAAAAGCCTGAGTTCTTGCTTTACCCTTTTAAAATTCTGAGCACTTCATCATCCTGAAAGCTACCTGGCCTGGTGGAATGCGGTGGCTCAGGTGTGGGGCAGCAGGGCAGGTGGAGAAAAACCTGCTCTGCTCAGAAGACACACCCAGTGCGGGAGATGGTGGGGTGAGAGGTGAGATGTGGCCGTCCTCCACTCAGAACCCCCTCCCCTCCCCCTTCATGGGGCTGTCCTAACACCAACTCTCAAAAGGAAACCCATCCAACGCGCTATGAAAGCCATTGGGAGATTATAAATGTCAGCAGGTACAAGCAGGTGGCAGAGAAAGGAAATGGAAGGGATGGCTGACTTTTAATGGCCTCTCTCTCTCTGCCAGAATTTTTCAAATTGCTACCTGGAAATCCTTCTCCTGGGTACCTCTATCATTAATGGATAGGAAGGATTTATTATTGTTTTAAATCTTGATAGGAAAGCTGAGTTTTGTTTGTTTCTCCTCATCCAACATCCATCCTCCTTCTTCCTAAATAAATAGCCCATTTCTTTGAAATAAATACACACACACATAAAAGACTGAACATGATATGGACATAAACAAAAATTAAACAGTATCTTTAAATCAAAAAGTGCTTTAAAGCCCGCTATTTTCAGTGATGTTTTCTTTTTTTTAAATCAGATTGGTTTTCACAAAGATTCCATGAATACACATATAGGCATACTATGTTTTATTGCCCTTCACAGAAATTGGGTTTTTTTCAAATTGAAGGTTTGTGGCAACTCGGCATCGAGCAAGTCTAAGGGTGCCATTTTTCCAACAGCATTTGCTCACTTCATGTCTCTGTGTCACATTTTGGTCATTCTCGAAATATTTCAAACCCTCTAACAACAAAAAGATTACAACTCGCTGAAGGCACAGATGATGCTCAGCATTTTTT
This sequence comes from Physeter macrocephalus, assembly GCF_002837175.3. Lineage (NCBI taxonomy): Eukaryota > Metazoa > Chordata > Mammalia > Artiodactyla > Physeteridae > Physeter > Physeter macrocephalus. The sequence continues at coordinate 65,316,212 of NC_041215.1, read as the reverse complement.
TTAGCAATAAAGTATTTTTTAATTAAGGTAAGTACATTGCTTTTTTCTTTAGACATAAGGCTGTTGCACGCTTAACAGACTACAGTACAACTTTTATACACATTAAGAAACAAAAAAATTCGTGTGACTCGCTTTACTGCGATACCCGCTCTGTTATGGCGTTCTGGAATCAAGCCTGCAGTATCCCTGAGGTCTGCCCGTACTTAATTTTTTTCTAAGCCGGGATTAATAGTCTACAATTTCCATGTGTAACAGCTGGAAGCAAGTTATATTCAAGGGAGTGTCACTAAGAAAAAATGTTCTTTCCGTCATGGAGGAAATACCTTTAAATGCTACTTCTTTATAAAGTCTTCCTTTTCAAAGCAAATAATTAAAAAGCTGCTTCATGGTGACTGAGTACAGCTGGTGTCACATTTAGAAGGTTTTCACATTGCAGATTTGAAAATCAGACACTAACTTCTAGGTAATGCCGATGATTTTATTATGTAAAGAGTAAGGAATTTTACTTTAAAAAAAAAAGATATTTGTAGGGAATTTAGTTAATCCCATCCAGCTCCGACAGTATTTCTACATGACAGAATTATTAAACTTCTAAAGACATTTATGTTGGAAGAATTTGGAGCTCCTGAAATAGGATGCAGTGGGACTCCCCTCTGTATTACACCGTGAACGTGGAGCAGGGGGTGGAGAGGGGCCTGCTAGGCCTTGGCCTCCACAGAGAGAGACTGGAGGGGCCCAGATAAACTCCTCTCATGGTCATTAGTCTGCCCTTTCTCCTACCGAGCAATTCCAAAAGGAAATTCTCTTCACCTGCAAATGTATCAAAACCAGTAGAAACAGAACCCAGGCAGGGCACCCTGTGGCAGCCTGAGGAGGCTGTCTGGGCACGTGGGAACACAAGCTTCCCTTCATGGCATCTGCTGGGCAAAAATATTTAGACTGAATAGAATCATCATGAAGGAAGTCACCTTGAATAGTAAGGGGGAGGCCCAGGAATTTTTAAGGATGGGTTAGCATTGTTAGAAATTCCCCCTAAATAAACTGTGCTAATACTGTACATGGAGCTCTGGTCTGAGCCCTGGATGGGAGCCTACAGCTTCCCCAAAGCTTGCCATGTCATGACAGCTGTGGGCTCTTTATGTCAGCCCACCCCCAAACCTTTGCCACCCCAACCTGAGCTCCATGGGTTGATAAATCTCAAACAACTTAAAATGGAAAATTAAATGGAAAGCCTCTTCCTCCCTTCTCCAGGCCCTGTGTAATCCGGAACATGAATCTTAACCAGCCTGTTTTACAAGCAGCTGCAGGGCCTCCCAAAGCAGGAAGCCAAGATATCTCGCCTTCATCAGTGCCCACTGGAATCACTGAGTTCTTGAATATTTTACTCTGTTGAACAGTTAAGATGCCCAAAGGTTGCCATTCCCAGGCTACACCTTATAAAAACAGACATGTTCATCACTGCCCTCCCCCAGCAATCACAGAACCACCACTGAGTCACAGATCCCTGCTCCCTGAAGAGGCCACAGAACCTGTGTACCCTGTACTGATTCAGGAGGAAGCTGTCCCTCCTCTGGGCCTGCCACGCCCACCTCTTCAGAGAGCTGTGGGTAAGTCTGCCTGGAGAGGAAATGCTTGTTTTTCCTCCTCCTCCCTACCACACCTCCAATGTGTCCCTTGGCAACAGGTTCTAATTCTGCAGGTCACTGAAGGAGAGAGAACAGAGGAACACTGTCACCAGCACAGGGTTTCCCTCTCGGCCACCTATGGTCCTCGCTCCCTGCAGGAGATCGGGTGACCGGGCACGAAGCACAGTCTCATGAAGCAGGGGGTCTTTGCTGAAAGAGGGACTTCGGAACCTCTTCCCGGGTCCTCCCACTTTCATCTCAATCGTTGCCATTTTTCCTGTTCAGCCAAGTTAAGGGAACATGTTGACTGAGCCAAGGAAGGAAGGACAGCCTCAATGACATGAAATGGGTCATTTAACTTTAACGACAAGACACAACTTAAAATATAGACGACATGAAAAGACTGGACAATGCCAGCTTGGAATGGGAATCCCACACAGCTTCTTTAGAAACCAACTAAACCACTGCCTCCTGCAATGCAACTTGATACGTAGCCACCATTCTCTTTCCTTAATTTCTCATGCCCAACACCATGCTAGGAGCCCAGTAGATAGCCAGAAGAAGATAAATGAGACCCCCTAACTATGTGGAGACAAAAGTAAATAACATAACAAAAAGAAGTAAATTGAGGGGCTTCCCTGGTGGCACAGTGGTTGAGAATCTGCCTGCCGATGCAGAGGACACAGGTTCGAGCCCTGGTCTGGGAAGAGCCCACATGCCGCGGAGCAACTGGGCCCGTGAGCCACAACTACTGAGCCTGCGCGTCTGGAGCCTGTGCTCCGCAACAAGAGAGGCCACGATAGTGAGAGGCCCACGCACCGCGATGAAGAGTGACCCCCGCTTGCCGCAACTAGAGAAAGCCCTCGCACAGAAACTAAGACCCAACACAGACAAAAATAAAATAAAATAAACAAAAAAATAAGTAAATTGAAAATATTGAGATGCTATGGAGAGCATGTAATGGGGGACCAACTGGTCTGGGCTCAGCAGGGACTGTATTAAATCAAATACTATTTAAAAGCCTCAATACTCTTGCAGTTCAGTCATTCATTGACAATGCAGAAAACCAACCAGCAACTTTTCTTTTCCCTCTTTAGAACACCTTTAAAATAGCAGCAAACTCTCAATGAGAGAAAGAGACAGAGTGAGAATGAATGAATGAATGAATGAGGGTAGTTTTCTGTCATTGAAAAGGTTTCTGTCAAAACAAGCAACTGGCTTGGCCATAATCAGAGGCATGAGACATCAATGCCAGAACACAGAATAAGAAGTAAAAGGCTGTCAAAAAAAACAAAAAAAAATCTGTAGCACTAGCCAATTTCTTGAAGGAAGACAAACTCTGAGGAGGAGAGGACATTGCAGAAGAGCTAAGAATGCTGTAAAAAAAAGTCATCTGGCTATCACAGAATTAATACCAAAGATCCTTCGGTGGTAGGCAGCTCAGAGAGACCGGGCATGAAAACAGAGGTAACACTGGGAAAAATTTGTTACACAAAACAGCAGGTGGGGAAGCAGAGAGAGATGAGAAAGGGGAATTAGCAGAATAAGCTCACTGGAAGGGCTTGAAGCTGAGTGAAAAGAATTCAAACCTGCTACAAAAACCACAACCCACCATTCACATGAAATGTCCAGAATGAGCTAGCCAGTCTGTAGAGACAGAAAGTCGAGTACCAGTTGAGTAGGGCTGGGGTATGCAGGGAAATGAGGTGTGACTTCTAAGGGTACAGGGTTTCTTTTTGAAGTGGTAAAAATATTCTGAAATCAGATTGTGGTGATGGTTGCACAGTACTGAATAAACACAGACCACTCACTGGTTTAAATGGGTGAATATTATGGTATGCAAATTATATCTCAATGAGACAATTCAAACAGAAATGAAACAAAAACCCATAGAAGATCCTGATCCAAGTGAAAACTGAGGGAAGAGACTGCCTTCCTCACGCTGACGGGCCCCTCACAGAGCCCACAACCCAGTCCTAGGCATCTCACAGATCTTCTGGGGCAATCGCCAAAATAAAACTGGATGAACCTGCAGAGCTTGGTTTTTCAAATTACGCTTGAAAGAAATTGCAGGTGACTGGAGAAAACAAAGCTCAAACGTCACTGCATTTGGTTACATACATAAAACATAAAATATCCCTCAAAGACATGTGCATCACTCAGGCAACAGGGAGGGGCTGAGCTGTGCAGGAGAGCACTAGTATCAGACAGCAGCATGGCCTCAGCACACAAGAGACCTGAATAACTCACTCGAAAAGACACCAGGCTGCGGACTGGGACACACAGGTGCCCAGGCCCACCTGCAGAAATGCGAATGCACTCTGTCTGGGATGGGATGTAAAAACAAGGGCTCTTAAATTCCCTGGTTGATTCTATTGTGAACATGGGACTAGAAACTACTGACCTAATCAGAAGCCTTACTTTTGATTTCCTCTGAGAAGGAAAGAAGTGTGCAAAGAATTCAATTAAATGTTGCTCAAGTCACCTAGTCAAGCAGCCTAAGAGTCAGGACTACACTCTGTGTCTCCAGACTCTCAGCTCAGCACAAGCACACCTACTTTGTGGGTATGGGCATGGGTGTGTGTGGGCAGTTAGGTTTCCTTAGGAAATCCTGGCCTCCAAACAGTGGTCAGATACCATTATAAGAAACTAAAGAACAAACACCCAGAAATAAGTGGGGAGATCAGTGACCTTGAGACTGAGCTGGGAAGACTTCTCAATATGCAGGGATTTCCTTGCCCTATGGTGTGTCCTATCCAGACCCGATCCCCATCAAGTAGAATTACTCAGTGAGGAGGGAAGATTTTTGTAACTTCACAGGCCAGACCTGATCTGGAAAATTTTTTACCAAATGAGCCCAGGGTTATAAAATAAACACCAAGGAATGTAAAAGCCAATGTTTCATCCTCTCAGCTGTCCATGGAGCCGGTGCTATCTGCAAAGGACAGGGCAGGCCCCAGAGGGCCGACCTTCGCAAACCACGCGTGCTAAAACCCTCTTAAGAAGTGCCTGGTGAACGCTCTGGCTGTAACGCATGGAGCCAGCACATGACCGAGGAGTGAGCTTCTTACCTATAATTCCACTGTCCTTGCTTTCCAGAGTGGAACTAGGGCTGCTAATGGTCTCACAGGGACTTTTGTTGGCTGCCGTCTTGCTGACACAGCTATTCAAGGTTGAGCAGGGGCTATCGGTGCTAGGAGACGCAGTACTGCTTGTAAGTGTGGAGCAAGGGCTGATGCCTTGGCTCAGAGCTGTGCACTGTAAGATGAAGGGAAGGAAGAGTTAGCGCAGCTACACATCCCTTTGTTTTTGATGCTAAAACAATGAAACTACAAACCAGAAAACAGTTTTGTTTTGTTTTGTTCTTTAAATCTAGGGATCTTAATATATACGGTCTTCCAAAATTTAAAAGAGAAATCTCCTAGTTCTGTTCCCCCCACCTTGCCATCTTCTTTCTTCTTAAAAGGGCAGTCTTAGAAATAATTTAGTGGGAATGTGCATTTAGTAAAGCAGAAATAGCAAACAGGCAGACTTCCTTTCATTTAACGTCTGCAGAAGACAAATGGGTTCTTTGACCTCTGTGCGTTAAATCTGGGAACTCTGTTTTTGTAATGTTTCACAAGCACTGCAACCTGATTCAGTTTCTGAAGATTTATGGGATCTGCGATCAGGGGAAGGAGGCGGGTGGCCGCTGCGATCTCAATCAATGCATGACACCCTCACTGAGACCCTCGCAGGGGGCAGAGGCTCCGGCCCCTCGTTGCTATTCAGACATACACTTCTCATCTCGGATGTGGCAGGCTGCTGTTCCCTAGGAAGGGGAGTGCTCTTCCGTAGATGGACCATTTGATCTCATTTTATTTTGTCTCTATTCATCTCCTATAAATCTTTTCCTCACCCCACTGACCCTCCAAAATTTCAACGGATAAAAATGCACAGGAAAGCGTATACCAAAGCAGCCAGATGAGAAGAACGGTGCAGTAAAGATAAAAGTAGTGTCATTACTAAGGAATTCTCTCAGCCGCTTTAATTCATTCTGCTACTCTTCTCCGGGTGGTGATCAGAAGGTTAATGGGGACATTTTCGTAAGTTCTATACCCTTCTACTTCTCCTCACCGCCCCAACCTCAACTACAAAGATTCACAAACACACTGCTGAAATGAATTTCAATACACAGCAGCCCAGACTCATTTGGCCCGAACAATGACCTCCCCACTCAGGGAGGGGGGAAGACGGTCATGCCTTCATTCATCCTCTGAGCAGGTATGACATGCAGTGTCTTCCTCAGGCATTACCATGGTTTCGTTTTTTTCTTCAATGGTGATGTGTGTGGAACTTGGGATCCCTTCTCCCAGTAAAAATCCCAGCCTTGTCAACAGTTCTTGAGCTGCTGGCGAACAGCTCGGTTCATTCTCGGCCTTTGCTTCTGGAACAAAGAAAGAAAACAATGAAAGACGCCCCTCTCAGGAATTTCAGTATCGCATCTGGAGGAGCTGGCATTACAGCTGCTTGTCTGGTGCTTTTACGTATTTTTATAAAATGCACAAAGTTTGACAATGCTGCCTGTCCGCCAGCAATACACTCTAATTAAGAGACTGTGACAGGTTAAGAAAACAGTAAAAGAGAAACTCCAAGTGCAAAGGGTGAAATTGTTGACCTGAATCAGAAGACATGGTGTCATTTTCTGATGGCAATTCCTACTTCCATGTCATGAAAAATGGATACTTCAGACACCAAAGGCAGAAAAAGGCCTACTCCTCATCTTACTCTTGAAGAGCACAGTGTGTCCAATGCCAACAGGAGGCTGAAATAAAGTAAAATCCAAGTGGCATGCTGCCAGAGCTATTAGATGCGGGGGGGAAAACTGAAATGCAAGCTCTCATTAAACAAGAAAGAGGCATGACCACTTCAGTGGAAACTTCCTGTGCACACCCCCTAGGAGTGAAAGTCAAAACCAGGATTCCAACCCAAGGGTCAATCATCAGGGATCCATGTTGAAACAAAGATCTTAAGTTCCAGTGAACTGTGTCCCAAGAGACAGGAGCCAGTAGTACACCCTGCTGTCCATGGGGAGATGCAGAAAAATCGGCTGTGTTCTCAGCACACTCCACAGTAAGGCTGGAAGCATGTTCCACCTGAAAGTCACAGGGCATGTTTGGATGCCCTAAGGCTGGTCATCTTGCTTTGTGCACTCAAGAGAATTTTATTGTTGGACTTGACTTAAATGTTGAGCTGTAGATTAACCTTGTATCCAAAGCCTAAGGGAACTTAATTTCGGTGGACAAAATGATAGTCACATCATTCTAACAGCTCTCTTACAGTTTTAAGTCACCATCCATCAGGGAATGAAACAACGTATAAAGTTAACTGTGCCTACAAAAGTTAGAACTTAAAAACAACATGCAACCCGTAATAGTCATTCATCTTAATGTTTTGTTTTTTGTTCATTGTCTAGGTACCTAGATCCATACATTCATGAACAATTTTCCCTGGATGTGGAAATCTGCAGATAATAGGTAATAGGTCATAGAAAAATAAAATGAGGAAAGAACAAATTCGAGATATTACTTTTGAGCTACAACAGCAGCACCAAAGTTCAATGCTAACTTTGCCTTTTGTAAGGAACTACAAAAATCAACATAAGCAGAGCTGAGAAGACCATCTGTATTATCCTCACCCACATTATCAGTTTTGCTAAGTCATGCTCCCAGGATGGCAGCTATAAGGGGAACTAGGCTGACTGTATCCTCAAGGAAGGAAAAGTACCCCACCCGCTGCTTGCTCTCAAAAGCTCCCAAAGTTTAGGGTGAGAAGAAGAGCTGTTTCCCCCCTTGGATATTTTTCAGTTGCTCTAGAATACTGCAGAGATAAAATAACCAAGGCTTGATTGCTGTGGGTTAATAGAGCCCTGATGTTTCTGGATCATTTGAGATAAACCCATAACATGAAGGAGCAGTGGCCCCAAGCCAATGACAGGGGTGAGGGAGCCACCCCAGGGCAGGTCAACCACACCCTCAAAGCCACTCTACAGAAGGTCCCTTCCCACCAGAGATCTCCAATCACATTTTGACTCTTAAGGTACATGGGCACTGGGGAAAGGAAACCAGGAACCAAACCAAATCAGCATGACCCAGGCACACCCAAGGGCTGGACCACTTCAGAACAGGATCAGTGCCACCCTCCCTTGCCCCAAGGCTCAGGCAGGGCAGCTACTTTATCTTAGGTGTGGCAGCTGGACCAAAGGGAGAGAACAGGATGCAGCTGGAAAGGGGAAGAAGTGGGTGAGGGGCCAGAACTCAGCACTTTCCCTACTCCACACCCCCCTTTCTTTTCAAAACAATCTCTACACTGCTTCCCAATTGTGACCTGCCCCAGAATGTCTAGCTTCTGGTTCAACCTGAAACACTCTGCGGAAAGAGCCAAAAACTACTCCTAGTTGGCAGCTGCTGTCACGAAATCTACCCTGACTACAAACAGGGCCACAGCCAATGGCTCACTCTGAGACCCTCATCCTGTGTAGGTCCTGGGTGGGAGGGGGGCCGGAGGCAACAGATTCACCCCAGATTGTCAAGGTTTTCATTAAAAAAATAATTTTATATATGTATATCATTGTGTATATACACACACACACACGTGTGTGTGTGTGTGTGTGTGTGTGTGTGTGTATAGATTCAAAGACAACTAGTCATCTAAACCTCCCCCCTTCAGACAAGTTGGGGAGCAGTGGCCATTCCAGTCTCCTGAAGAGACAAGAGATGCCCAAATTCATCATTAACTTGTTCTCTTAACTGTTCAATCTGGTCTTGGTTGCTACCAACGTTCCAAAAATCTACCCAGGTTTGGGAGGAATGAACAGATGTTCTTTATTGCAGTTTTGGCATCCATTAAGCCACTACAATTTTCTTTCTTCCAGAAGCTTCCCAACTGTCTTTTCATATTACTCTTTCTACCAAAATGTCATCCTAGTGACCTTCCCCTCAGAAGTCCCCTTTGGTCTGAATTCCTTAATCCACGTCAAGCTGTCCGCATCTTTCCTTCCCTAATGCACAGTGTCTCTCGCTGAACTTTTCATTCTGGCAGAAGGACCCCTGGGTGAAGTGTGACAGTGCCATTTTGGGGGAGATGAGTTGCCTGGGAACACACACTGATACACTCGACTGTGAAATGGAAATGTATTTGTCCTTCCATAGTCAATTACCAAATACTGAGATTTGAACAGTCAGATAGGATTTTCTTTGAGCTAATGATTCCAGAACGACTCCCAAACCAAAATTCAATGGGATACTCTAGATAGTCTATTTTCATTTGTGTAGTTAAAATTAAATCACTCATCAACAATGGGTGTACCTTACCCCATAGCAGTGGGATAAGGGCTGGAGAGAAAGACCTCATCTCTTAGCAATGCTTTAACATCTCATAGATTTAAATATCCAAAGAACTTAGGATGCCTGTAGCTGGAGGTGAGAGAGTATCTGGCCTCACACTCCCTAGGAATCCGTTAGGTAAGTGGAGAGCGATATTCCTCCCAATAATGTTCTCATGAAATCCTCACTATTACACCACTGTGGAATAATCACATGGAGAAAGGCAAAGGGAATTTCTCTGATCACTCCCTGCCTGGCTCTTTTTACCTATTCACACCTGTTAGATCACATCGGGGGTGCCAACATCCAGGTACGGTCCACAAGGTGACTGGCTCCATCCTAACTTCAAACCTATCTGTCCCCTTAATAACCATCCCCTCACCCTCCCCCCCATACAGGCTCAGAGGAAAAGACTCCCCACACTAAAGCTATTCTGGATCCCTTACAGTGTGAGCCTCTCTAAACCTCAATTTCCTCATCAGGGAAGTGGCCATCACCTACCTCTTATAGATTTTAAAGCTCAAAACAAATGTGAGAAACATCTTATAAGCTGAATATCTTTGAGATAAAACACTGTATCAAAGTTGGTTATTATTTCTACCAATTTTAACATCAAGAGCCCACTTTCTCACTATTACTTCATTTTCTGTTTTCATGGCTTCCTTTCTATATTTAATGTGCATATATTTCTCTTACCTAAAAAAAAAAAGTTTTCTGTTTAGTATTTTTCTGCCTTAATTTAACTTTTTCTGAACTCACTATTCCTTCAAGACAACAAATCCCCTCCTGCTATCAAACTGTTCTAACTTGGCCCACACTTAACTGCTTTCATTTCCCATATAATCATTCTGCCTTCTTTAAAGCCAGAGCTATTAGAACCTTGGAAGTGCCTGGGCATTACCAATGATAATGCCATCAAGAGAATCCTTTTCTCCACTCTCATCCTCCTCAAACGCAACAGAGCACTGGGCATTGTTGATGATGCTAGGCTATTCACTAGCATGCAACCGTGAACCACTGACTTAACATCAGCTTCCAAGACAGTACTTCTGAATCAAGTCTGTTAAGTGAGACACAGCCTTGATTGATGTTAAATCCCTTCCTCTGCCTCTACCTGTCTAGGACCTGCTTCTTGCTAAACCTCTTGCCTTCCTTGCCTTCTACTCCACAAACATTTTCCTGTTTCCTTCTGCTTACTCCTTCTCCTAAGGCATCGCCATTCCCTCCTCCTTCAATTTCCAAAAATACTATTTACGGAGGAGCATCTATCCATGAACCTGACCTGGTTCTGTCAATAACTGATTTCTAGTCTGGAATACCAAAACGTAGTTATCATATAAGTTATCTTTAGGCTTTTCATCTCATGCATCCCATACTGAAATTGTCACCAAATCTTACCACTTCCTGTTTCAAAATGTTTCCTGAATTCGCCTTTTTCTCTTCAGTCACACTGCCACTTTACTCTAAGTCCTCATCCTCTCCAGTCTAGATAACTATTAGTCTGTGAATCAATTTTCTCACCTATTTTTATTTTCTCCCTCTCTTTTCCTGCCTCTAAGCCAGTGGTTCTCAAATTTTTTAGTATCAGAGCTCACCGTTAAAAATTAAGAACTCCAAAGAGCTTGGGCTTATATGGGTTATGTCTATTGACATTTAGCATGTTTGAAATTAAAACTAAGAATGTTAAAATCTATGTTAATCCATTTTAGGTTAATAAAAATTACACTAACAAATAACATTTTTAATAATAACCGTATTTTAATTTTAAAAGTTAAGAATGGCATTGTTTTACATTTTTGCAAATTCTTTTTAATGTCTAATTTAATAGAAGACAGTTGGATTCTAATGTCTACTTCTGCATTCAATCTGTTGTGATAGGTTCTATGGGTTGAAGCATGTGAAGAATTGTGGCTTTAGAGAGCAATGTATTGAATAGTTGGGAAAGGGAGGAACCTTTCCAGTTAATTACATATATTCTTCTTTGACACCTCCCCGAAACTTGACAAGTAGCAATTTCTTAAAGGTTAGTTCCAATGTTGACTGAATCTGAATCAGTGAACTTTCTGTACTCTGTTACAGTAAAATCCAATGGTCTGTTTTATGCTTCAAATGAATTTTACCTATGCAAGATTTTGTTAACATCATGCACTGGGTCATTTGGAAAATACTGGTCTTGCAGATCTTACAAGTGTTGACACATTTTATTATACAACACCAAAATATCACATTCATTAACATCACCACAGATCTCAATAGAAAAGTCTTGGGAAGCCATCAAGCTCTTTGTGACAGATGCAAATACCCCCAAACCTAATTTTCATTCGAAAGGTCAAATTGTGTCATTGGCAACTAATCCCCGTCAGGATTTTTGGTTTGTTTGTTTTGTTTTTTAATTGAAGTGATGTGTTCATTTTGTTCCTTTTCGAGAAAATATATGTCAAATACCCAATTCTGAATAACCCTGATTTGTCAGTTGTACTTTCAAGTAAAAATCATGTTTTGTTTTGTTTTGTTTTTTTAAGAAAGGCTAGTTCAGCTTGCATTTCAAACAATCACACAGGTGCTTTTCCTTGAGACAACCACATACTTCAGCACACAGTGGACGTGCTTTCTGCGGACTTCCCATTTCATCACACAGGATATTAAAAAGATGGGTATTCAAGGGTCAAGACTTAAAATTCATTATTTTTAGGGCTTCATCAAGGACATTGTTCAGTGAATTATTATTTCTGATGCAAGTGGATGTTGATAAAAAAAAAAAAAAAATACCACATGTAGCCCTACAATAGCAGGAGCCCCTACTTTGACGTGTATTAAGGCATCAGAAGTCTTACCAACAATTGCCCTTGCACCATCACTGCAATTGTCAATGCAAAAGAAATGGAAATATCTTAGTGTTATTATGAAAAGAGCTGTGACTTCACAGACCCTCTGCAAGGGTCTTAGGGATGCCTAGAAGTCCATGTCCCACTCCTGTAGAACCTTTAAGTCTTCAATTGTACTAAATTCTCCCTTTTCATAAAAATAATAAATAAAACCATAGTCGCAGACTCCCTTCACCCTACTAACTGATCTCTCATCTTCCCTTACTTGCTCAGCTTCTTAGGGGTAAAAGAGAGGTGGTTTATCCTCACCAATTCCATTTCCTTATCACATACCTACAACTTAAACTCATTCACCTTCACAAGCCTCCTAAAACAGCCCTATTAGGCACAGTAACTTTCTTTTCATGGCCCATCTCCTCTTTTGATTTTCCCGTAAATTTTTGACCTTGGCAGATACTCTGCTCTCCAAGGAGGAAAGTGGCAACTGTCACATCAGACACTCAGAGGGGAAACCCAGGGATACTGTGTGGTCTTGTGGGTTCTTCTACCCTTTTGCTGGTGCTTCTTCCACCTTATTCACAGCTCAAGAATAAAATACCAAAGGTTTTCAGGTCTCTTCTCTCAATAACCTTTTCCCTAGTGTAATGCACCTAATCTCATCACGTTCCCTCTAAATAAAAGGCTGCCCAGTTTACCTCCTGAGCTCTTTCTTAAGCCCCAGTTTGATTTTTCCAACTGTTCATTGGACACTTTTGCCTAGATGTCCCCAGACCTCAAATTCAACATGCCTGAAACTGAACTCAAACCAAAATGGACAGGTCCCTCTCTCCTACTGTCTGGTTAATGTAGTCTCAAAACCCTGATGTCATCATCTTTGTCTCTTACGGCTTCCAGGTCCTTGCAATTCCTCAGGAATCTTCCTGTATCAATCACTTTTTTCCTGATCCTGTTCTAATTTGAGATCTTATTCTCTCACTTAACTACTGAAATCATTTTCTAACCATTCTCCCTGACTCTAGTCCCTTTCCTGCCCCACTCCATCCTATACTTTGCTGACAAGTGAATCAAGGCATAGTACTCCAAGCAAGTCTTTCCCGGCACAGCACCTCCATCTGCACCCTACTGGTCACACAGCTTGGATTAGTCAACACTCCTCCCCCACCCCCGTACTACAGTTACTCTGTATATATAGGTCTTTAATCCCCGACCAGACTCTAAGGCTCCAAGAAAAAAGGACCTATGCTTGACAACCCATCTCAAATAGCATCCAACATAGTACTTTTCACAGCATAAGAATTTAATATCTATTCAAGGGAATGCAGAACGAATGGCTACTCTACCTCTAGCCTCTCCTCCACTACACACATACCAGGTATGTCCCCCTTCTGTACTTCCATCTAACTAAAACCTTATTCAACCATCGGTCAAGTGGTGCATCACCATGCTAAGAAGCTGAAAATTAAATTAGCAGGAGCAAGGTTACCTCTTGGGAAAGGAAGAGAAATGTGATCAGGAGGAAACACAGTCATGTTTTATTTCTTAAACTGAGTAGTGGGTAGACAGGTGCCATATTCTTTATACCTGTTTCATTCTCTAACTCTTTTTGAATGTTTAAAATAGTAAGCAAAAACATAAGGCATCAATATTTACTTAAACATATATCTAAAAAAGATTCACTCCTCCCAGTAAGATAGTTCTGCATTTAATTATTCTGCTGTTTCATATGTGTTAGTTTTTTGGGGGTTTTTTTGTGGTACGCGGGCCTCTCACTGTTGGGGCCTCTCCCGTTGCGGAGCACAGGCTCCAGAGGCGCAGGCTCAGCGGCCATGGCTCACGGGCCCAGCCGCTCCGCGGCATGTGGGATCTTCCCGGACCGGGGCACGAACCCGTGTACCCTGCATCGACAGGCGGATTCTCGACCACTGTGCCACCAGGGAAGCCCATATATGTGTTAGTTTTACTTGCTAACAACACTGTTAGAAAAAAAAACGTTTCGTCGTATTTTGAGACTTCACCAAGCAATGACTCATAAGACTAAAACTTTCTCACCCCTCCCCATCAAACCTTGCTCAAGTAGCTAATGACAGATTGAAGCAAACCTAAATGGATTATGGTTGCCCCTAATTCCAAGAAACATAGCTGTGAATCCTATTATAATCTAATAACCCTCCCTAATTTATCTAGTTTTTTATTTTCCCTTAAGGCAGAGGTATTGTTTTGTGGGTGACATTTTCCCCTTAAACAATATGTTGGTTTAGCAATAGGAAGCTTATTTGTGAAGAACTTACTCGATATGACACATAGCTTATTAGGATCACTTGACAGGAAAAAGGGGATTGTGTTTTGTTTGAGGACCTCATTAAGTCACTCTTTTTGTCAGAGTAGAAAGTGCTGTTTTTCCAAAATATCTAAAAACACTGAATAAAGTAGAATCTCTTTCCATAAAGATGTTTCCAGGTTAATGTAAACTTTAATAAACAGGTTCTTTGCTTATAATAAAAATGTTCATCTGCCCATATCATATATCCCACTACCCAGATGGCTAAAATAAGCAGATTACACATAAATACAACTGCTTATAAGTTAATGGATAAATTCAAAGTGCTCATTGGTTTTGTTTTACTTTGATTTAAATTTCAGAGAGCTAAGAGTCAAGAATTTATGGAGCAACACAACCATAAAGTGAGGCAGCTTAGTCTGGAAAGGGTATTTCAAACATCTAGGAATAACTTGATATTTCACGAGTCTGTGGGAAATTTCAAAAGCATTTCACGAGGGGCTGCTGTCAATAGTTTGTTGGTCTGGGGATTACTGAAATGCTATTATTGACAGCATCCAGAAAAGTGTCTTAGAGACTTTTTAAAAATGCCCAAAGGAAATATGGAAAGTATAAGCCCAAATTTTAAATTAAAACTTAAGTGATGCTGCTACTATGAAACCCTAGAAATTAGGATTTAGTCCATCATGCATGCATCTGTACATGCTTGGGCTAATACTCAAACTCAATTAGTTTTAGTTTGCTCCAGCCTCGCCTTTAGATTCAGTGACCTGGACATAAAATTTGTACTTTAATATGGCAAACTTAATTAACCCCATTGAAATGTAAAGGACTCCATGGGGATTACAAAACACACCATCGTTTACTAATCATCAAGTTAAATTTTGTTAGGCAACCACCTCGTCATTAACCAACAGATAACTCTCCCGGGGCTTCCACCGGTTTCGTGGCTAGCCACGAAAGACCATGTGCCCGCAAGCACGAACTACACCCCTTTTCCCGACGCCCAAAAAAGGGGAAATGTACCCTGCTTCTTAATTCTAGGTGAAACTTCTGGAAACTCCTGGTGTGTATTCGCAGCCCGGGTATGTCATAATTTCAGTCCCCATGGAGACTGATGATGCTGAATCCAGGAGCTAGGGTCTCGAGAGTAAGCACATCTGCAGACTGCAGACTACACCAACAATATCAATCACTCTGCTTGAATTTAGCTCAGCTGGCAGCCAAGCATAAGAATACCTCCTCCCCTAAGAAAGCCAATTCTGCCTTGGGCAAGGGGAGAAAAGTTGACAGTGGGAACTATTTTATAACCTCTTTTCTTTGCCCAATAAAAATCCCAAATTTGTCCTCATTCTTACCCCAGCGGGAGCCCTAAACTCTAGACAGGATGTCAACAGGACTCCTGGCCACTGAGGAAGGCGTCACATAATGGAGTCCACACCAGCCAAATGCCAGGGGCATAACCAACCAGGACTCCAAAGGCAGGTGGGGATGAGGGTAAGGGGTGGGGGCAGGCTTATTCTGAAATGGGCAGACAGCTCAGTAAATTCAGATTATTGATATTCACTTCAGAGGAACAGGTTTTCACTTTCTTTTTGACACCCAGAATAGAAATGAGAGAGAAGATCGACCCACAGACACCTTGCACACGTGAATTCACAACCAGGAGGGTCCTCCTGTCTGCAGGGTTTCTGGCTATCCTGAACAGACAGCACTGTGGACCCTCCCCTCTGGACCACCACACACCTGGTGCCCTGCTCCTCCTCAGCACAAATCCTGGTGTGAACCTCTTACCTAAACCAAACGGCTGGGTGCCTGGACAGAAGGAAAAAGGGTGGCATTTCTCATGCCAAGATGCAGGCAACAGCATCCCTTCCCAGAATGCTCAGCTCCTGGTCCCATCTCGACCCCCACCCCACCCCAAACTCCTCTTCTTGACTTTCATCTTTTGCCAACCCCTCACACTCAGCTCACTTTTAGCTTTATTTTCACCATCACCACTGCCACCCCACTCCATGTTCCTACCATGCCTACACTTCGTACCCACTCCCCTCCTATGCCTCAGCAGAAACATGAAATTCACATACAGAAGCTATACCCCTCTCCACCCACAATTAGGGAGAGGAGGATGCCAGGTCTTCCAAGATGGAAATATGGGTGAGTTTTCTCTTTCAGCATTACTACATAAATTTGTGTCCATATTGGGGGTACAACAGGTTTCTCTACATATGCCATGATTCTTAACCATGTGTTTCTGCAGGAAAACAGGGTGTAAGTTCAAAACACATAAATTAAAGACCTTAGAGTTGTGAGTTGGGGACACAACCCCCCACCCCAGAGAAAGAAACAAACAGGTACATTCTGGAATCGATTTAAAAAAATAAAGAACTATTAACACATCTACGAAATGCTAGAGTATGTAACGTCTGTTACACGTATTTCCAGATATAGGGAAAAAAGCAAAATATAAAGTGTCTTCATGAAAAGTTTCAATCAATTTGGATATTTTTTTGCCTCTACTTCAACATTCTCTAAAGAAAAACTTCTGATGTTTAAAAAAAAAAAATAAGCAGCTTTCAAAAGCTACCAAATGCTTTTAAGAAAGCTAGTTATTATAAGCTTTGTCTAGCTACAGTTTCAGCTTTTCAGCCAAAGCTTGCTGTTGAATATTCTAAAACGATGGAGCACTAAAAAACAAAACAAAACAAAATCTTGGAAGCAGTCTACTCGCTGGCTTTTCATGTCCCCCCGAAACCAGGAAGGTCAAAATTGACAGGAAGTTAAGTCTCAACCTGTAAACAATGCATATGCACCCACACAACTATTCCTATACTGTGTACATAATCCCAAGAATTTACATTAACTAAACAGATCTCTGTAACTGCCCAAGGAAAACCACCTCCCAGATACATTCAGTTTAGCAAAGCATTCCGGCAAGAGGCACTCAAGTTTCACTCAGAAGTGAAGTGTCATGGTGTAAAATCTTTAGGGGGGAAAATCATTGAAAACATATTCTTACCATTTTCACTGGGCTCTGTTGGCTTGGGCACGTCTCGGAACGGGATTATGACTGTATCTCCAGGCACTCTGGGGCTTTCCACATACTTGGGCTTCCTGACGGGACCTGCAGCGGGAAAGATCTGAGTGTGGCTAATTTTTTCCAGCTGCAAACAAAGCTTCAGAATGTACAGTGTGTGTCCTCACCAGGACCCAGATAGGCCTAAAGGAAGAGCCAGCCCCTTCCCCTCCTTTGAACACATACACAAGTCGTTTCAGTACAGAGGTAAGAACGTCCAGTCTGGGCTGCCAAATAAAGGGCTATAAGCTCAGCTTGGAGAATATAAACTCTGACAAAAACAAAAGCTGCTCTTTTGCTGTGCAGTCTCTACAGCTGTCTTTGGTGTATGTCACATAAGTGATTTTGACATGTCCAGACCTGGATGGCTCGTGGCGAAGGGTTTTCTATTTGGAATTTTTCTCTAACTGGGACCAAGACGATCAGGTTGCCTTGTAACTCCAAAGTCAGGAGGCAAGGATTACAAACAGTCAAGCTATAACATCAATATGCTCTGCGTGGCCACAGACCGCAGGCATTTTATCAGCCTGATGACACGAAGCAACTGTGTGGGGCAGAGAAGCCGGCTGGTTTCTTGGTAGCTGACACAGCTACCTTCGGAAAGGCAGAACAGGCAGACCGGCATACGATTCGGGGACACAAGAGAGCCTGAGAATCATCTCTCTCACCTCCCCTTCACCCCCAACTTATCATCAGAAAATCTGGAATTCTGAATTAGAATGAATGGAACCCTCACACGTTGCTGGTGGCAATGCACACACGCAGCCACTTTGGAAAACAGCTGGGTGGTTCCCCAGAAGGTTACACATATAGAGTTATCATACGGCCCAACAAATCCACTTCTATGTAAATCTATGTTCAGACAAAAATCTGTACATGAATGCTTGTAGCAGCATTATTCATAATAGCCAAACGTCTATCAACCGACAACAAAATGTGATATATTCATACAATGTAACAATACTAGGCAATAAAAAGAAATGAAGTACTTATTGACGCTACAACATGGACAAAGCCTGAAAATATTTTGATAAGTAAAAGAAGCCAGGGACTTCCCTGGCGGTCCAGTAGCTAAGACTCCGTGCTTCCAAAGCGGGGGAACGCGGGTTCGATCCTTAGTCAGGAGGGAACTGAGATCCCACATGCCACGCGTTGTGGCCAAAAAAAAAAAAAAAAGTAAAAAATTAAGTAAAAGAAGCCAGTCCCCAAAGACCACATGTTATATGACTCCATTCATATGGAATGTCCAGAATAGGCAAATTTATAGAAACAAAGTATGAATGGTTGCCGGGGACTGGGGGATATGCAGGCTTGTGGGATGATGATGGCTAAGGGGTCTGCGGTGATAAAAATGGTCTAAAATTAGGTTGTGGTGATGGTTGCAAAAACTTGTGAATATACTAAAAACTGCTGTAGTGTACACTTCAAATGAGTGAACTCTATGGTATGTGAATCATACCTAAATAAAGCTGCTTAAAAAAAAAAGACTGCCTATTCTGTCTGGTCCTTTCAAACATCCCATTACATTTTGGTCCAGAATCATCCACTTGACTCTTATTTTCCTTGGTTGCCTTATACTTAAAGTGTACTTTTAACAATGCCACAGAGACAGGAAACATTTCACATCAGTAAGAGAAAGGGTGGAGGAAGAGTGCCAGACAGTGGTCCACAGCTCTCCCTCCTGCTCAACCCTGAGCCACAGCCCTGCCCCTCCCAGGTCCTCAGCTCCATCACTGCACACTGAAGGGGTAAGTCAGGTGGGTTCTGAGCGTCCTTCTGTGTCAAACATCTTATGCACCTGAGAAATTCTATTCAGAATGTGGTTTACGGTGAAAGTGCTGCCACCTAAAGGTTTACTGAAAAAGCATCTACACTACTATAAAAACACTCTAATTCCCAGCCACATCTGAAAATGGGCTGCATTATCAAAGAAGCTTATAGAGCTTGACAGATAGGGGTATTATTTCAGACTTTAGAAATCATGGTTCTAAAATGGTTAATGTAGTATTTAACCATATGGCTGTCTTCATAATTGATTTAACCCTGTCAGAAAGGGAATGTTTTTAAAGGTTAAAGTGGAATGGTTTGGGGGGTGGGGGTGTGGAGAGAAGGAAAATTAAGTGGGAAATGTAAGCTATACAACAGTACACAAAATACAATTCAGATTTCATCAAAAATACACACTTATCCATATATAAATATGCATGAAGGGAAAGACTCGGGGGCGAGGGGAAACAAAGATATTTGCTGTGAAGGAGACAGAAACTTGGAAGAAGAACCTGAACAGGGCAGGCAGAAATGGACAAATATGAGAACCGTTCCACACTCTTGGATCCCAACCTGCTCCCTATGGTAAAAGAGATCAAGGGCACCTTTTTCTCATCATCTGCTCTCCTTCATTTAAAGAACTCAAGGGAGCTAAAGCCTTTTATTATTATCGTCCAATGATTCACATTGCCTCAACCAGCAACCATGCACCACTCATGAAGTACCTGTAAGTTTCTGTTCACCTTAACTCCTCAGGGTATAATAATAACCAATCTAAATAGATCTACTTCCAGGCAATCTACCTATGCCACACATCCTTCAAAGATGTTCTCTAATAATAAGCACTCTCTTCAAATGTGGGCTATTTCACATGGATGTACAGCTGTTGTTAGGAATGGTTAGAATGTGAACCTCAACGTCACCCAGAGCCTTCAGAAAGCATCTATGCCCATCTGTTTGTCTGTAACTGTGTTCTCAGAGCCCAACCCCTCACTGTAAGAAATACTCAACACTAAGGAGACGGTGGTAAGAGCAGAGCCTCTAGAATGGATAAAGAAGATATGGTACATATACACAATGGAATATTACTCAGCCATAAAAAAGAACGAACTAATGCCATTTGCATTACATGGATGCCATGGATGCCATGCATTACATGGTCCACATGGATGGACCTAGAGATTGTCATACTGAGTGAAGTAAGTCAGACAGAAAAAGACAAATATCACGATATTGCTTATATGTGGAATCTAAAAAATGGTACAAATGAACTTATTTACAAAACAGAAATAGAGTCACAGATGTAGAAAACAAACCTTGGTAACCTCTTGGTTACCAAGAGTAAGGGGGGGAGGGATAAATTGGGAGATTGGGATTGACATATACACACTACTATACATAAAATAGACAACTAATAAGAACCTACAGTATAGCACAGGGAACTCTACTCAGTACTCTGTATGACCCATATGGGAAAAGAATCTAAGAAAGAGTGGGTATATGTGTATGTATAACTGATTCACTTTGCTGTACATACAGCAGAAACTAACACAACACTGTAACTATACAATGTTGTACACAACTATACTCCAATAAAAATTGATTAAAAAAAAAAGAGCAGAGCCTCTAGACCTGGGCAGACCTAGGTTCAAATACGGTCTCCCTCCCTCTCCAGTTCGGACCTCAGTACATCCCAGAGCTAAACGATGAATGAGGGAGAATTCAGAGGTAAGGGGAAAATCCTGAAAGCAGAGGGCAGGCAGGTCTCTCCAGTTCCCACACTTGGCACCGTGCCTGGCATAGCGACCGGTGAGGCTGGCGACAAAAGGAGACCTAGAATGTAACAAAGTAAATACAACTGTATTCAGTGACCACACAAGGCTAAGCACTTACATACATTAATTCATTTGATCCTAATAACTTTGGGAGAAAAGCACTATTTCCCCCATTTTTAGGTCAGGAAGCTGAGGCTCAAATCAGTGGAACAATGTGCTCATGGCCCACACCATGGCAAAGCAGGAATTCAAATGGTTTTGTGGTCTTTGCAGGTTTGAAGCCCATGTACTGAATCACCATTCAGCACTTATGAAACTAGGAAATCTAGATTAAATAGGCAATCCTAGAAAAGGCCAGGGCAGTGGAACCTTCCACCACCAAATCCACAGGTCTTGGCTATACATTCAGCAAATCTTTTATTCATACTCATTTGTCTCTGATCTCCCCTTTCACTAAGAGTTGAAATATTATGAAGTGAATATAAACCACTGCTCTCCAACATGATCCTTTTATTTAAATTGCTTTTCACAAACAGCTGAACCTCAAATGCTATAAAACCAGATAAAATTATAACTACAGAGGTTTTCTTCTTTCCCCCTCAATCACTCGTTAGAGACTCTTTGGGCACTTTCCATTAAACACAGCAGATGAACGCTCGTTTGCCCTCACTCCCTTTCAAAACACCATTAAAGCCGCAGTAAAGGGATTTAAGAGAGACCAGTAGGAAAAGAAGACAACCACAGGCAAGAAACCAAACTTCTGAAAGTGGAAACAGACTGCCGAGGAGCATGGATGAAACACAGCAGAAAAGGTTAGGGCTGGTGGTCGGGGAAGGAAGGGCTCAGCCTCCCAGACAGCAGACACCTCTGAAGGCAGGGGCGCAGCAGGGCTGAATGCAGGACCATGGGTTGGAAATCTATTGAAGGGAGAGTAAGACCCATAGAACCCCTTCCCAAACCAGGAAGCATTCCTTCCTTCATCCTGGAAGCAGAGCTTTTCCCCTGGAAAGGCTGAATTCCAAGACCATGGAGATTCAACAGCTAAACTCTTGAGTGCTACACTAAAACACTGGGCTTAAGAAAAATTCTCCATGTGGATTGGTGGGCCCAGATACATCTCTCCACACCCCCTGCCCCAGCTGTGAAAATGCTGACAGCAAGCTTGCACACCAAGCAGGAATAGATGAGAGGATTCCTCCCTGGGACGAGAAACAGTTGGGGACAAGCCCTCAAAGAAATGGTGGATCCCTGACCAATCACGCTACCATAAAGCCTGCCCTACAGACACAACACACACACACAGACACACACACACACACACACCCCAACCCTACCTTTCAATGAGCTTGTAAAGCCTGCCCCCCCTCCACACACACACCAACCCTACCTTTCAATGAGCTTTTTAGTACCCTGTACTTACTTACAAACTAAAATCATCACTCAAGGAAAGACCCTACCCTAAAAGAAAACAATAGTAACAGGTTAAAAGAGGAACCCTGAGGAATCAGGGTTAATAGGAGGTACACCCTCTAGAAAGAGAAGAGCTACTGTTTCCACTACATAGAGGGCCCTATAACAAGGGCCTTCAGGGTCTGTGAGGTGGCCAGCTGACCAGACTGACTGCAGGACAAGACAACCGAGGCCACACCACTTAAGACCCATTGTAATCACTGATCTTACACTAAACTGCCGTCTATTAAACCACAATGACACTGAGTTCTATGCCACTGAAATGAAAAACTCCTTCTAAATGAAGTGGCCAAATTCTTTATCAACAGAGATCAAAACTGAAAAATCCATCCCCCTAACAATCCCCTTACTCAGGGGAAACTACTGCCCAGCACCTTTCTACACACAGCTTTTTGTTTACAATGAAATGCTCAACATCCCCAAGCATAAACTACCTAAAATAACTTCCCCTCTTTATGTAAACCAAGCGCCCTCAGGTTAAACCCCCCAAATTAACCAGAATCCAATACTACAATAATAATTACACAGAAAGCATGGTATGCAGGCTCCTAACTGTTTAAGGCAAGAGGCTCTTAAAAACAAGACTGTCAGGTATTAGTAGCTTGAAAATGGGCTCATCCAGAAGCCAATGTGCTTCCTTGTCCCAAAGGCCTTGCCACCCAGTCACTCCTGGGGACCCAAGACACTGGTATAAAGCACTTTTCAAGCTTAACTGGGCATAAGGATGCCATGGGGGTCTTGTCAAGATGCAGATTTTGATGCACTTATCAGGTATAGTCAGGACCATGGGCCATACTTTGGTAGCAAAGGTATCAAGTATGCAAAGCACAGGTCACCACAGGCGGGACCTCTAAGGAAGACCACCCTTCTGGCAGGGTCTGAGCAGGGTCTAGGGCAGTGGATGGGGCACCAACTTGCCCAGTTTACAAGGTTTAAGATAAACGGGGATTGTTCTTGACCATAAATTACACCCAGTTCACACTCTGGATCCGTTTCCTCATCCCGATTCTCCACCTCCTCTGCCCCCCATTCTCTACTCTGTGATACAGGGGAAGGGGGCTCTCAAATTTAAAGATAAAGGGCTCTCAAGATGGAGAGAAACATACAGTGTACCCCCAAAGAGGTTACAGAGGTACCCAGTAGGCAGCCGGCACAGAAGAGCTCCTGCCAGCTCCTTGCACTGTACAGAAGGGCTTGTGTCAGCTGGAGGTGAGGGAGGGGCAATCTCCATCAATCAAATCGGTCCACAACCTGGAGCACAGCCTTCTCCCTGGTGCCTTTCCTGCCTTTATGTAAATCTCCAAATACACTTTTCCCAGTGGCCAGCTTTCCTACTCCTTTTGACATTTTAATCACACAGCTGACTATTTTGCTGCTTAGAAACGACCATATAAGGAATATTTTTTTAAAAAGGAATGGCAGAAATAAACCAAACTGGGCTTTATCTCTAGGCAGTGAGGGAGAGAAGGGCAGGGGTTACTTTTCATTTCTGAGTGTTTCAGTTAAAAATAATTATATATATATATGTGTGTGTGTGTGTCTGTGTGTGTGTGTATATATATATATATATATATATATATGTGAACGCAAAATTTGGGACACAGAACACCTGAGGCTACTTACTGCATTTAAAGCAGATCTTACATTTTTCACGACATCTGGAGACTATGAAAAGTGACCCTCCTGTGTTATCAATCATTTTAGAGATTTTTTTTTTTTTTTTACCATCTTGAACTTTCACAGTAAAGGTTCCTGTTGATTTTATCTGGTCTGAGTTTTCATCTCACACTGGGAAATGTTCACAAGATAAGAAAAATAAAAAGGATGAGGAAGAGGATTCCTTTGGGGGGGGCAGGGAGGGCAGGGGTACCTTTATTACTAGGGCAAACGTCATTAAATAGTCAATAAGAAATAGTAAACTGTGGTACACTATCAGATCACAGTCTTGGATTTTTAAAAAGCACAATACCTGCACAGAGCTTCCGAAGTCTGGCCCTTCTCCCTCCCCTACACCCAAAAGCAAGCATTGTGGGGGGAGGGAGAGACATGCACTTTGGGACTGAGAAAGGGGAAAACTTAGCCTAAGTTTATGGGATGGAGGGAACCTGGCCTTGCCTTTGACCACTTCGTCCCACGCCGCGGTGAGGCTGGGCAGGTGAACTGGCAGCACTGCCCACAAGCCTATCTATGGGGGGTGAGAGCCTCTTGGGAAGATTCACTTTGAGGAAGAAGAAGCCAAATGATGAACTGACTCAGTCAGAAAGACTCGGCCCAAGGGGAGGGCAATTTCAAGCACAGTGTGTCATCCATCACTTGGATTTCTCCTACAAGAAGCAGCGGAGAGGCTGTAAATAAAACCCCGAAATGCTACTTGAAGGGACTCAGCTCCAGGGAATGACACCTGGGTACCGGGAGCCGATGCGGGGCAGGGCTCCGGGAGAGAAGCACCAGCTGCCCCAGTGGCCAGAGCATCCCTGGTCGTGAACACATGACATGCCCCTGGGGAGCTTCCCAAAACTTCCAGAAACACTTTTACAAGGGCCTGAGACCTTGTGTGAAGAGAGGTGGGCAACAAGTCAGTGTAATCTGAGTTATTACTCCTGTAACCTCATTACCCAAAGACAGGTGAGGTCTGGGGAAATTCAGACTGTTAATTCTAGGGAAGAAAAAAGCAGAAGGCAAAAGGGAATAAATGGGCAACGAAATACGAAAGTTACCTGACATTACTCTCATTAAGCCTCCTTTTTCTTATTTTGAATACCTTATTTTTTGTAAGAGTGCATTGAGAAGGGTGGACAGCCTTTATTTACTCATGCGATGCACAGGCACCATGCAATGTAAACATGCACTGCCATTAAGGCACTAAAATCTAGTAGGAAAATAGTCTATCAAAACAGAGCCATCCCCCTTTCAATAAAGCATCGTTAAAATAAATGTTGGCAAAGATTTGCAAGTCTCAGCTTGCGGTGTGCATGTTTACAGCACCATGAATACAATAAATTCTCAGTTCAAAGTACCCTGAGCAATGTTTCCACTTTCTCCCAATGCACTTTGTCTGCCATGCTGTTCCTATACTGTATCTAAGTTTTCATGTATTACGGCATGGAAATAAGTTGAATGCATTCATTCACCTTATTTATTTACTCAACAAGTATCTGTTGCACATCCACCGCGTGCCAGGCACAGGGTGACAACAAGATGTGACAGCACTTCCCTGAAGCTCTCAGTTGAGGGGACAAGAGTCTTTATCACACCGTCTGAATTTTATTTCAAAACACTTCAACATAAACAGTGCGATATAAATGTGTGTCTGTCCGTTGCCTTTAATCTCCTGCCTGAGGGCAATTACTTGTCTTAATCTGGAACACAGGCTCCTGAAATAGTTAACTAGCTTTTAATCAGAAGGCCACACACAACAGCTAAGGCCACCACAAGTCCAAGTTGGTCAGCTAGCCATCCTTATCAGCAACCAGCACCACGGTTACGCTAATTAGCACCCTGGAGGTTAGAAATGGAATTTCACACAGGTTAAATTACTGACTTTGTTATTCAGTATTATGGTTGCTGGAAATCTCTTTTCAGTGGTGAATTCATGGTATTTGAGGAAAGAGGATAGACTAGAAACATCACAGAAGCACCCTGGCCTGTGTATGACCCAGGCAGATAAAAATCTAGCCAGCCCTCACAGATGTGCCCTAGGCTTGATAAGTAAGTGGCTGGAGGTCCAGCTGCTGATTCCAGGGAATTATTTGGCCTCTGATTCAAAAATGTCAGGATAATTGAAATTCTGTCTGTGGTAGGCAGAACTCCACAGATGTCACTCCAAGATTCCCAGGCCCTGATTATTGAATCAAACACAATCCAGGTACTACTGTGAAGGGGATCTGCAGGTGGGATTAAGAATTAAGGTTACTGGGCTTCCCTCGTGGCGCAGTGGTTAAGAATCCGCCTGTCAATGCAGGGGACACGGGTTCGAGCCCTGGTCCGGGAAGATCCCTCATGCCATGGAGCAACTAAGCCTGTGCACCACAACTACTGAGCCTGCGCTCCAGAGCTTGCGAGTCACAACTACTAAGCCCAAAGTGCTGCAACTACTGAAGCCCGCACGCCTAGAGCCCGTGCTCCACAACAAGAGAAGCCACCACAATGAGAAGCCCCCTCCTTTTTCTTATTTTGAATACCTTATTTTTTGTAAGAGTGCATTGAGAAGGGTGGACAGCCTTTATTTACTCATGCGATGCACAGGCACCATGCAATGTAAACATGCACTGCCATTAAGGCACTAAAATCTAGTAGGAAAATAGTCTATCAAAACAGAGCCATCCCCCTTTCAATAAAGCATCGTTAAAATAAATGTTGGCAAAGATTTGCAAGTCTCAGCTTGCGGTGTGCATGTTTACAGCACCATGAATACAATAAATTCTCAGTTCAAAGTACCCTGAGCAATGTTTCCACTTTCTCCCAATGCACTTTGTCTGCCATGCTGTTCCTATACTGTATCTAAGTTTTCATGTATTACGGCATGGAAATAAGTTGAATGCATTCATTCACCTTATTTATTTACTCAACAAGTATCTGTTGCACATCCACCGCGTGCCAGGCACAGGGTGACAACAAGATGTGACAGCACTTCCCTGAAGCTCTCAGTTGAGGGGACAAGAGTCTTTATCACACCGTCTGAATTTTATTTCAAAACACTTCAACATAAACAGTGCGATATAAATGTGTGTCTGTCCGTTGCCTTTAATCTCCTGCCTGAGGGCAATTACTTGTCTTAATCTGGAACACAGGCTCCTGAAATAGTTAACTAGCTTTTA
This sequence comes from Physeter macrocephalus, assembly GCF_002837175.3. NCBI lineage: Eukaryota > Metazoa > Chordata > Mammalia > Artiodactyla > Physeteridae > Physeter > Physeter macrocephalus. Next base: position 65,289,215 of record NC_041215.1, on the reverse strand, counting down.
ATCAGAAGGCCACACACAACAGCTAAGGCCACCACAAGTCCAAGTTGGTCAGCTAGCCATCCTTATCAGCAACCAGCACCACGGTTACGCTAATTAGCACCCTGGAGGTTAGAAATGGAATTTCACACAGGTTAAATTACTGACTTTGTTATTCAGTATTATGGTTGCTGGAAATCTCTTTTCAGTGGTGAATTCATGGTATTTGAGGAAAGAGGATAGACTAGAAACATCACAGAAGCACCCTGGCCTGTGTATGACCCAGGCAGATAAAAATCTAGCCAGCCCTCACAGATGTGCCCTAGGCTTGATAAGTAAGTGGCTGGAGGTCCAGCTGCTGATTCCAGGGAATTATTTGGCCTCTGATTCAAAAATGTCAGGATAATTGAAATTCTGTCTGTGGTAGGCAGAACTCCACAGATGTCACTCCAAGATTCCCAGGCCCTGATTATTGAATCAAACACAATCCAGGTACTACTGTGAAGGGGATCTGCAGGTGGGATTAAGAATTAAGGTTACTGGGCTTCCCTCGTGGCGCAGTGGTTAAGAATCCGCCTGTCAATGCAGGGGACACGGGTTCGAGCCCTGGTCCGGGAAGATCCCTCATGCCATGGAGCAACTAAGCCTGTGCACCACAACTACTGAGCCTGCGCTCCAGAGCTTGCGAGTCACAACTACTAAGCCCAAAGTGCTGCAACTACTGAAGCCCGCACGCCTAGAGCCCGTGCTCCACAACAAGAGAAGCCACCACAATGAGAAGCCCGCGCACCGCAACGAAGAGTAGCCCCCGCTCACTGCAACTAGAGAAAGCCCGTGCGCAGCAACGAAGACCCAACACAGCCAAAAATATAAATAAATAAAATAAATTTAAAAAAAAAAAAAGAATTAAGGTTACTAACCAGCTGACCTTCAACTAGAGAGATCATTCTGGATTACTCAGTGGGCCCCATGTAATCACACGAACCCTTAAAAGCAGAAGAGGAAGACTGAAGTCAGTCTTCATCTCATGAATACATGTGATGTGTCCCCTGGGGGGCTTTCAGAACTTCCAGAAACCTTTTTACAAGGGCCTGGGGCCTTGTGTAAGGAGAGAAGGGTAGCAAGTCAGTGCAATCTGAGTTAAGAGTATGAGGTGAAATGAGGCAGAAGGCAGTGGAGTTGGTCAGAGAGACTCGAAGCCTGAGAAGGATTCAGCCCTTCTGGACTTGGCATGTTGCTAGTTTTGAAGATGGGAGGAAGGGGGCCACATGCAAAGGAAGGCAGCCAGCCTCTAGAAGTTGAGAACGACACCTAGCCAAGAGCCAGCAAGGAAATGAGGACCTCAGTCCTACAGCCATGTGGCACTGAACTCAGCCAGCCTGAATGAGTTCAGGAATATTTCATCCCCTGAGCCCCAGAAAGGAATGCAGTCCCAGCAACATCATCAGCTGGGCCTTGTGAAACCCAGAGCAGAGAACCCACTGTGCCAGGCTGTGCCTGGACTTCCAACCCACAAAACTGTAATATAATCAATTTGTTTTAAGCTGATATATTTGTAGTAATTTCTTAGGGCAACAGTAGAAAACTAACATGTTGTCCATGAAATGCTGCCGTACTTGCTACAGGTAAACACTGAATGCGAGGTGCCATCAGGGCAGCGACCCTTCTAAAAGGACAGAGCTGGAACTTTACTGGGCACATAAAACAGGTGATATGACTGCATTGTGCCAGCCTGCTAATAAACCTCTATATGGGCAGAATGCCATCTGACCCTTGTTTTCATTCATACCTGAGTGAGTTTACAGGGAGGAAAACTCTAGCCCTCACGTCTTGTAACTACTGGTAGTCGTTATAATTTACCATAAAGAATCTAATACCTGAAGTTGGTTTCGTTTTGCTAGTAAGAATCACTAACCAAACCATCACAAATAAATGAATAACCACAAACTTTGGTTCTAAGATGTCCCTAGAAGAAAGATCGGAGTCCTTCCTGGAATCATTTCAGTTTCTCTAAGGAACTAGGGAAGGAGCCCATAAGGGGGAAGGAGTTCTTCTGATATTTAGCAGGAGATGAGCCCTGTGCTGCGTGATGAAGTAAAGACCCCAGAAACAGGGAGGCAGGGCCCTCGAGAACTTTCTTTCCCCGAGGGTTCAAAGTGTGGTCCCTGGACCGGCAGCACCAGCATCACCTGGGATCTTGTTAGAAATGCAAATTCTCAGCCCCACCCCAGAGCACCGGGGTGATTCTGATACTCATGTTTGAAAACCACCACAGGGGTTAGCAATACAGGCCCTTGTCCATGCCCTGAGGCAGCTTCCAATCAAATAGGAAGATTAGACAGAAAGAGCTGCCCAGCAGACAGTGTTAAGTGACTGGGGAAAACAGTAGAGGGAAGAGGCGAAAGCCACATCTCTTTTGTTGGCTTCCACAAAAGCCACGTCTCTTTTGTTGGCTTCCACAAAGTGCCATGTACTCAGTAAGTACACAGATGTTAATTTTGACAAGAAAAAGTTCCTTTCTACTTTTTGAATAAATTATACGTATTTGCTATAAACTAAGAACTTTTATGATTCGGGGTTATTTTTTCAAATAATCATTCAGTACAGTGGCTACTGTGGAATCCTGTTCTAACCCTCATTCATTCTTTTTGCCAAGGGCAGGAGATCGGTGGGGGAAGGGATGGGGTGGGAGGAAAGAGCATGAGTTCCAGTCTATCCAGAGGTCCCACCTGTTGGCAGGTGCTCCATGACCCTCCTAAACCATCCTGGAGAGGGCAGGAGAAGAGCAGTCCTGTCTCAGGCAGCAGCAATCTATCCTCCTCAGGGCCCAGGTCCAGACTTGCCCATCCTCCTCAAACAAAGCTCTGGTGCACACACACACCCCACCCTCCCCGCTCTGCAGGAACCCTCGGGTCCTATGTCACAAAGATAATGGCAACAGAAGGAAACACCTGAAACTCTCCTCAGCTCCATCCTCGCACACACCTGCAATGGCACTCATCCTGTCATATCTGTGTAAAGTTAATCCTACCTACGCTCAGGGTGCCAAGATGAAGGGCAAGGAAAGGTGAGAGAGATGCAGGATCCAACAGTTTATACAGAGAAATATCTCTAATGGTTACCCTGATAGGAGGAGACTTTATGAGTTTAATTAGATCAGGTTAAAAGATTATTCTTGGATGTCAGTTACAACCTGACTAGCTTGCACTGAGACCATTAAGATCCAGTTAGGACAATGAGCTACCACTACACACCTAGTAGAATGGCTGAAATTTAAAAAAAAAAATTTTATGATTAAAAACTGCTCGTGAGGATGCAGATCAATAGGAACTCTCCTACACTGCTGGTGGGAATGCAAGATGGTACAACCACTTTGGAAGACAGTTGGCATTTTCATATAAAATTAAATTAATACATTTAACATATCACCAAGCAATTCCACAACCACATACTGACTCAAGAGAAATGAAAATATAAATTTACTCAAAAACCTGTATGAACTTATTTATAGCAATATGTGCATACACATTTACTCATAATCACCAAAAAAACCCTGAAAGCTAATTCAAATGTCCTTCAACTAGTGAATGGATAAACGATGGCATGTCCATGCAATAAATTAATACTACTCAGCAATAAAAAGTAAAGCGGTAAGACACAACGTTGTAAATCAACTATACTTCAATAAGAAAAATATACTGAGAAAAAAAAAAAAAGAGGTATTGACACCCACTACAACATGGATGAATTTCAAATGTATTATGGTTAGTGAAAGAAGCCAGATTCAAAAGGCTGTATAATGTTTGCTTCTATTTAGATGACATTCTGGAAAAGGCAAACTACAGTCTTGGAGAACGTATCAGTGGTTGCCAGGGAGTAGGGGTTGACTACAAAGGAGCAGGATGAGGGAATATTTTGGGGTGAGGGAACTGTTCTGTGTTTGATTGTGGTGGTGCTTACACAACTCCATGTATTTGCCAAAGCTCATAGAGCAAAAATAATTTTATTCTATGTAAATCAAAAAATAAGTGAAAAAAATTTTTAATTAAAAAAGAGTGGGCCCGACTGAGGGTGTCATTCTGTGCTGGGGAGTGACTCTAACTGCACGAAACTTCTATCCTGGGTAAACATCTCTGACCCACTGAGAGGCAGAACCAGCCAGAGGCCAGCCCCAGCATCTGTCATCCCCTTGCACCTTGATAAGAGAGCCCTGGTTTTTAACTGGTCACTGTTTTAAAACTACCCAATACCTGGAAAGAAATGAGAGATCACGGGATATCCCTTCAGCGGGGTGCTGGGGGTTGTTTATGTAAAGCAGACTGTCCAGACTATCTCATTCCATAGGTGTGTACTCTTCTTGATTGACTTCCTATGAACTGGACTATTTTACAGCTCTGCGAATTGCAAAAAATCTGATAGCAATGCACATGAATTTTGTCTGGCAGAGACTATAAATCCCTGTAATCCAAATTCTCATTTAAACTCATCTTAATGTCTTGCTTCTTCCTGCCTTAATGAATGAGCTAAATAAAACTGTTGACATAGGACCTTTTTATATTTACACGTCATACTTTTGCTTTTTTGAAAAATTATACTTTAGCAGCACAGCACATTAAATGAATAAAAGGCTGCATTTTCTAGCCTTCTTGGCAGCCACTGAGAGGAAAGTGAGTGTTGGGTGAGATTTCAAGAAGGACTGTTTAAAGGGAGCCAACCCAGCTGGGAGAGGCCCCTTTCTGGCAGAAATGCTGACATACCAGGTGGTACTAAACACTCCTACCAGGCACTCAGGTGACCTTGTGGTGAGAGGGAATGTAGGCTGATAACAGCTTCCAAAGGTATGTCCAGGACCCAATCCCTAGAACCTGTACACGTTACTTCATTTGGAAAAGTGGTCCATGTGGCTGTGGTTAAGGATTTTTTGAGATGAAAGCATCATTCTGGATTACCCAGGTAGGCCCCAAATGCCATCACAATAATCATCACAAGTATCCTTATAAAAGAAAGGCAGGGGGGATCAGACCATCACACACACAGAGAAGGCCATGTGAGACAGAGAATGGAATGATGCAGCCACAAGCCAAGGAATACTTAGAGCCATCAGAAGCTAGAAGAGTCTCCACAGGGGATGCAATTCTGCTGATACCTTGATTTCTGACTTTCAGCCTCTAGAAGTGTGAGAGAATAAATTTCTGTTGTTTTAAGCCACCAAGTTTGTGGTAGCCCCAGGAAACAAACACCAATGATGAGCACCAAGCTAGGTCCCCTGACGACACCTTGAACTCACCAAGGCTCCGAGCCACCTACCTCTGGACCATTAACTAGAGAGAGAGAAACACATTTGTATCTTGTTTAAGCGATTACGTATTTGATTTCTTTTCTTGAAACCAAACTTAATCCTAATACTGTGACATACTGAGATCATGAGTTCCTGGCCCCAACCTCACCTTGCCTCCGTTCATCAATCATATTGGTTGTCCTGCAATTTGAGCAAGGTTGAGAATTAAATGAAGAGTTGAAGGAAAAAGAAGTCAAACCTAAAGTATCAAAACAACTGTGTTATGGTTAAGATTAAGTTTGCACCACTGGGCATAATCAGGGAGTATGTGTAGTAAAGAATTTTTAACGTTTTTAAAATGTGGCATATCAGAGTATCTAACTGATCAACTTTGTGATTCCTATTTGAAATGGGTAATTTTCAGCTTTAAGTAAAATTTACTTCAATATATTTCTTATTTTTATTACTTTTAAATTGAAGTATTTATACTTCAATTTATAATATTGTGCTAGTTTCAGGTGTACAGCACAGTAATTCAGGTTTTTTGCAGATTATATTCCATTATAGGTTATAACAAGATACTGAATATAGTTCCCTGTGCTATACAGTAAATCCTTGTTGCTTATCTATGTATCTCACATCTTCTTAAGCCAATCGTCTCTTAATGGACACCTGGGTTGTTTCCATGTCTTGGCTATGTAAATAGTTCTGCTATGAACGTTAGGGTGCATGCATCTTTTCAAAGTGGAGTTTTTGCTTTGTCCAGATATATATGCCCAGGAGTGGAACTGCTGGATCATATGGTTCTACTCTTAGTTTTTTAAGGAACCTTCGTACTGTTCTCCATAGTGGCTGCACCAATTTACATTCCCACCAACAGTGCACGAGGGTTCCCTTTTCTCCACACCCTCTCCAGCATTATTATTTGTAGACTTTTTGACAATAGCCATTCTGACAGGTGTGAGACGATACCTCATTGTGGTTTTGATCGGCATTTCTCTAATAATTAGCGACGCTGAGCATCTTTTCATGTGCCTGTTGTCCATCGGTGTGTCTTCTTTGGAAAAATATCTATTCAGGTCTTCTGCCCATTTTCTTGGGTTGATTGTTTTTTTTGATATTGAGTTATATGAGCTGTTTTAAATGTATGGTTTTAAATTAGATTATAAACATAAGATTTGTAACTTGAATTTAAAGGCCATGGAAAGCCACGTTTAAAATTAACTATGATACAATGAACAGTAATTTGAAACTTATATCATCATCTGTACACAAAATGCTACTCTCAGACATCGAAAGCCTCATTTTATACATTGGAGAGACCATTGTTAAAGTCAGTCTCTCACTTTCAAAATGCTCACTGGAGGGAATTCAAGATGGAAGGAAAGAAGGAGGGAGGGAGGGAGAAAGGAGAAAAAAAATCCCTTAACTCCAAGTCCACCACAATTCACCTACAGCCCCCAGCTGGCCAACAAAGCTAGTCATCATTCATTTCTGGCCCCCCAGCCAAATTCTAGAACCTTCCATGTGCTACTGCAGTCCTCACTGTCATCGCTGTGTACTTGTCAGCAACCCCAACAAACTCCTCCATGTTCCTGGCATCTATACAGAGGAGGCACTCTGCTCTGAGACGCTCTCTCTCAGGTCAGGAGCAGCCTGCAATCTCGCTATGCACAGTCAGAGGCTGGTGTGTCAGGCCACACACAAGTGGCCTCTAATAGTCCCAGAGAGCCATGACAGGCCGGGTGTGTGAGCTCGAGGCAAACGTCCTTCTCTGACCTCTGTGGTGAGGAGCTCACACTTGAACGCACGTGGTTTCCATTATCTGAAATACCTCTTGAAAACATCGGGAACCTAAGAGGGCAGCAACTAAGTGATATTTGGGGGCTTAGCTGTTATCTCTTTCGAGGTTGAACAGGACAAATTGCACTCACAGATGACATAGGTAACCCATGACATCACTGACAAGGAGCCAGATGACGAGCCACAGGCAGAGCTCATCTCCTCCCGACACAGCTGCCACCCCCTGTAATGACTGAGACAGTCACAGCCCTCTCAGCTCCAACGTTCAATTTTCTACTAGTGTCTTGGGTTTAGGACACAGCCAGAGGGAAGGGCTGCCACATTAACTGAGTTACAGTTCAAGTTCTTTATGAACTTTTCTTATCCATCAAAGCAAAAACAATTTTTTTTAGTTAAATAATGGATGTTAATACACTTTATTTATTAAAACACACAGATCGTAAGTGTCCAGATTGATAAATGTTTACATATGTATATATCTATGTAAAACAATCTAGATCAAGTTTTAAAATATTACAATTTTTTTTAAGAAAGTTCTCTCATGGTCTCTCCAGTGAATAGCCATCCCTCTCCTCAAAAGCAACAATTTTACCTCACTCGCAAAAGCTGATCAAGATTAACATTAAATTTGGAATTCCTGGGCTTCCCTGGTGGCACAGTGGTTAAGAATCCACCTGCCAATGCAAGGGGCCGGGTTCGAGTCCTGGCCGGGGAAGATCCCACATGCCATGGAGCAACTGAGCCCGTGCGCCACAACTGCTGAGCCTGCGCTCTAGAGCCCGCGAGCCACAACTAATGAAGCCTGCACGTTTAGAGCCCGTGCTCCGCAGCAAGAGAGGCCACGGCAATGAGAAGCCTGTGCGCCACAACAAAGATCCCTCGTGACGCAACTAAGACCCAAAGCAGCTATAAATAAATAAATAAGTTTAAAAAATTTTTAAAGTTAATGTGCCAAAAATAATAATAATAACTAATGGGAATTTTAACTTTAAAGCGTTCACTTTTTATGTAAACCCGATCATGTATAAAGGCAAAGTCAGATATCAGCCTCTCTTTTAAGAACTCAAAACATTTTTTTCTTCAAGTACTTTAGCTACTAGACATCCACGAGGGTCAGGAAAGAGACATGGGTCTCTAGAACACGGCAATCCTTCTGCATTTACCACACGGTGGCGCTGCTTCAATACTAATTCCAGACAAAATCCAGAAGTGTGTTACTTCACCACCAAGACAATAACGCTTGCAACCCGTTAGGAGTTAGGAGCTTGACGTCCAGAAAATTGTTTGGTTTTTTTTTTTTTTTTTAAGGTTTTAGGCAATATACATATGGTTAACAGTCTATATGGATAAATTAAAGCTGCTCAGGCAGCAACTCTGCCCTCGTTTTAGGCTGGACTTAACAGAATTCTGACATATTTGCCAGGGGAAGGCTGATCAGCCTGAGAGCCAACAATGCAATGTGTTGGGCAGAAGGGCCGAGTGCCTGAGTGAGATGTCTCATAGCGCAACACTGACATGTCATCTACCTGTGAATCTATACTGATATATACTGATATAGGTAAGTGAGGAAGAAGACACGAATCGGTCAGGCAGAAAAATTCCAAATAATTTATATACATACTCCACTCACAAGGTGGGGAGCCCAAGTCCCCACCCTGCATGGGGCGCTGTGCATAGCAACTTCCCTCCAGAGAGTAGAGGATGGAGAGGGATGTAAGAAAAACAGCAACTTCACCCTGGAGAAACCTGGCAATCTCTACCTGGGCCGGGTGAACAAAGTGAACGAAAACCATGATAAGTCATGTTGAAGTGTCAACATGATGTGATGAGAAGGGCACTTTACCTCTGTGGTCCGCCTCCTCAAAACTTCAGTCTAATCATGAGAAGCATCAGACAAACCCCCCAAAGAGGGGCATCCTACAAACCATGGGAACAGTAACCTCAGAACTGCCAAGGTCATCAAAACCAAGGAAAGTCTGAGAAACTGTCAGAGCCAAATGGAGCCTAAGGAAACATGACAAATAAATGTCATAGGGTATCCTTGACTAAGATCCTGGATATTAGGTATCAACTAAAGAAATAGGAAGTACAGACTTCGGTTAATAATAATGTATCAGTATGAGATCATTAGTTGTGACAATGTGTCATACTAATATACTATGTTAATGATAAAAGAAAGTGGCTATGTGATAATATATGGGAACTCCAAACTATCTTTGAACTATTCTAAAATAAACTTTTTATCTAAGGCTCAAATGGTAACTAAGAGAAGCCTTCACATACAGGAGAATTCCTTCAGCTTCTGTATTAAGGAACTTAGGCTGTTTTCCCAACAATCCCTTGACATCCGCCATAGAGGAGGAAGGTTGATACAGGCTGAAGGATGTGCCCCCAAATTTCATATGCTCAAGTCCTACGTCCTAGTCCCTCAGCATGTAACTATATATGCAGACTAGGCCTTTAAGAGGTGATTGAGTTAAAATGAGGCCACTGAGATGGGCCCTAATCCAATCTGAGCGCTGTCCTTACAAGAGGAAATGTGGACAAAGAGACACCAGGGATGCACAGACACAGAGGAAAGACCACGTGAGGACATAGGGAGAAGGTGGCCATCTGGAAGCCAAGGACAGAGGCTGCAGGAGAAACCAAACGTGCCCGTACTTTGCTCTTGGACTTCCAGCCTCCAGACCTATGACAAAATTAATTTCTGTTGTTTAAGCTACCCATCTTGTGGTACTTTGTCATGGCAGCCCTAGCAAACTAATACAAAGGTGAAGCAGAAAAACAGTGCTTCACTGAATGTTATGTGAAGGACAGCAGTGAGGATACAGAGCTTGATGGCTTCTGTGCCATGTGTACCTTTTGAGAGGGATCTGACCTAAGGCTGCTGTTCTGGGTGGCAACTAAGTGACGTGGAGACGACCCGGGCTTTGGACTCAGGCAGACTGAAGTCCACATCCCAGTCAGTCCCTAAGTAGCTGTATAACCTTCAGGCAAGTTATCTAAATGCTTGGGTTTTTCCAGTAACTGTAAGTGGGATTCAATGCCTGCATCTCAGGCTTAAAAATGTTTACAAAGGGTCTAGTACATGGTTAAGCACTGAATAAATACTAAGTTTCCATTCTCCCCTTCCTTTCCTCTAAGGCAAAAGTCAGGTTGGCAAACTATGATCTAGGGGCCAAGTCTGACCCACTGCATGTTTTTATAAATAAAATGTTACTGGAACATGGCCATGACCATTCATGAATGAACTGTCTATGGCTGAGTTGCGCTACAGTGAAAGGTGAGTGGTTACAACGCAGACCGTATGGCCCTCAAAGCCTAAAATATTTACTATCTACCCTTGACAGAAAGAGTTTGTTGATTCTGCTGTTTTCCTATTTCCAAAAGCTGACAGATGCTTGTCATTCCTTATCATACTTGAACTTCCCAGCATCTGCCACAGATGCCATGTCTTGAGATCCTTCCTCCTCCCTGGAGGCCAGTGATCTGAGCTCAGGCTCTGCATCTCCAATTCCCTGGTGCTCTCCACAAGCAAGGATCTCTGCAGAATACCAAGCTTAGAGATATTCAAAGTCGCCACCCCACCTGGCCAACCTGTTTCTGTGTTCCACATTGTAATTAATTACACTAGCACCTATGCCTGTGGCTGTACAGAGACAGCATGACTTAGAATCCCAGCACCGGGGTTGAAATTCCACCTGTCAGAGCCTTACCTAAAACACAAAAATGATGACTCCCCTTGGAGACCCCATAACAACAGGGGGAAAATGTGAATAAAGCCACTAGTGCAGCAAAAAGTTTTTGAATCTAGATCTATCTGGAAACCCAAGCTAGAGATGTTAGCAAGCTTCCCAACTGCTGTGCAAAGAATTTGTTACAGGATGTGCTGGGATGTAGATCCCCCAGCTCTGTGGACTGCAGGGCAGTCTGGGGCAGTGCCACAAGGGACAGTCCATTTACCCCACTGCTGGACAAATATTTCCTATATGTGCCATGATATGAAACGGGCTCACAAGCCCTGGCCTATTTTGCACTTTTCTTCCTTCTCTAATTCTCATGTACGAATGGGTCACCACAACCTACAGACTCCTTTTCCTAAAATTTTCTCAAATGGACCTCCACCTCCCTCCATCCTCCTCCTCTGTCACTGCCAAGGTTTCAGCTACTATACATCCTTTGAATCATTGCAAAAGAGTCCCAACCAGTCTCCTCTACTCCAAGATGGCCTGTACAAAATAAATACTTACTATCCTAACCCAAATCTATTTATTTCATCCCTCTATTTTAAAAACAGTCAAAAGAATAAGACAACATCGCCAGAAGGATCAAATCCTCCCCGGCCCCACTGCATTTCCATCCTTGGTCCTCAAACGCAACCTGTCCCGTAATGCTGTATGAGATCCAGCCACCGCGGGCCAGTCCAGGCTTCATGCAGGGTTCTTCTTCCCACACAACCCAATCCCTGTCTGCCACGTAACCCCTAACTCATGCTTGAAGAGCACCCTCCAATGTCACCTGCGCTTGGACGTTGCCAGCTCCCCCAAAGAGATGCTTGCTCTTCTCTGTGTGGTCACAGCACTTTGTAGACACCACAGTATCTTAAAAGTCATTGCCGCTCTCACTAAACTGGGAGGCCCCCAAAGCTTAAGGCCAGAGCATGTATTTACCTTTATATCTACCTCACCTCTAGAGCAGAGCCCAACACGTAGCTGATGCTCAGTAAACCCCTTAAAACAAATGTTTATGGAACCTCATGAAATCACTGAGTGAAGGAAAGATGGAAGTAACTCAGAGTGCCTCTGAAGCCATTTGGAAAAATAAAGTTTACCCCAAAAAAAGTCCCAAGTCCCATCCACCCACAGTGTCCTCTTAAGAAGGAAGCCTTGAAAAACCTCTTGCCAGCTTAGCTGCCAGCAAGTCCAGGAGAACTGGGGGAGAAGGAGCTCAGAAGAGTGCTAGTGCATAAAAAAGGGCTGTTTTTAGGGCTTCCCCGGTGGCGCAGTGGTTGAGAGTCCGCCTGCCGATGCAGGGGACACGGGTTCGTGGCCCGGTAAAAAAAAAAAAAAAAAAAAAAAAAAAAAGGGCTGTTTTTAAAGGCTAAAGGGCACACAAACTAACTAAGACTTGCCAGTATGAATGGAAGAAATGTGGAATATGAACCACAAAAATAATGAAAAGGTGTCCAAATGCAAATTAAAAATGTGATTCTCTTAAGCAGTCTGCTAGGACGTTCCTTTCGCATTTCAGGGAAAACACATGGGACTCAACACATCTTTATTTTTTCCTTTCTGTGTATCATGAAGAAATCTACAAGCAACAGTGTGAGGCAGTCACGTGACTGGCAGGTATCAAGCTACAGTCATATTTTTCCTGCCTTAAAAGGACCTGTTATTCCTCAATTGCTTATTAAAACACCACAAACTTAAGAAAAATATGCAGTAAAACTTAACATCAAGTTAATATCAAGTCCTTGGCCTGGACTGTGACACCACTTCTTCCTGACTGAGAGTCTTGTAGGGCTCAGGTGGCCGTTCCGAGGCATCCTGTACAGCCGGGCAGAAGCAAACGTCACCTCAAGACAACACATAGATGCTGGGTGGTTGCCCTACTCTCACCCCCAACATCTTTAGCACCAGTTTGCTTCCTTGGGAACTGCTTTCCACACTCCTCCAAAACATGGTTACTTGCATTCTCACAGGTTGACCTTTATCACTTTCAATAAGAGCTACAATAGGACCAAGAATAAACAAGGCATTTGGTCAGAGAACAGGAGATGAAAACCATGACCAGAGCTAACAAACCCATATCCAAATATCAACAATTAGACTTTACAGGTCCCTGCACTGAAGCAGTGGAGCATTCCCTGCTGTCCCTGTCAGAAAACCAGATTGAAGCCAAAACAAGAAGTATGAGACAGGCCAACAAAGGGAGAGAGGGGCGAATTACCCGCTCTCGGGAATCAGGGGCAGCAGAAGCGTCTCTTGTGGGGGTTTTAGGAGCCAGGCACTCGTCACACATTCCCTCTATCCTCTCAAAGGCCAATACAGTAGGTAGTTCATTCTCATTCCCAGGTGAGGAAACCGAGAATCAGAGAAGTGGCAAAGTAATTTCCAAGGACACAGAGCTACTGAGAACAGGATTTGAACCCAGGTCTGTCTGTCTTTTAGGGCCAGAAGCTTCCCACAACACCACATAGCTTGGGTAGAATTTCTCCATCTGGAAGGCAGCGAGGGAAAAAGCAGAGTGTACAGAAGTTCAAGCTTATCTAATGCAAACAAGATCTGCTTAAACCTCACAACTTCCAAAAACACCCCCAAACAAACAAATCACGGACTCTGCAAATCTTTTGCATGCATATTCTCATATTTTAATGTGTACATGAGAACATATACACACTCATTCAAATCTTAGAGAACACATCTGGCTCTAATAGCAACTGTAGAAGTGGAAAAAAGGTTGTAAATTATTTTGTAAAAGTAAATTATTTTTAATAAAGTTATTGAATTTTTGCTGAAGAGCTCAAAGTCGACAATCATTCTTTGATTAACAGGAGATTCCTAGCCTGTCAGCCTCACCGCCAAGACCTCTAGTTTCCATGTCAAATATCAACACTAGACTCCAGGATGTGTACAACAGGCGTATATTTTCTTTTGACTACTGAAGACTGTCAACATCCAGAGTCCTTGTGAAACTTCAAAATGCCTGAGACAGAAGTGTCCATAACACTTCCTGCATTCTCAGATGCCACTCCCCTCCTGTGTTACAGTGCAGCAGAGTTACCTCACTTGCATTCAACTACATGTGTTCTACAAGATGGGGGATGGTTCTGGAGGATGAGACACACACATCTGCTTCTCCTTCAGTCACTCTCAGCCCCTACGTGCTTTCCACATAGTGGAATTTTGGTGTATAAAGTACGTAATTTCTGGTACAATGCCATCCTAAGTACAAACTATCTACTTCACCTGGTGCAAAAAACAAAACAAAACACAACAATCTGCCAATGGCAGAAGAAAAATGGTGGTACCATCCAAAGACGCTATGTCTACATGTAGCATTTATGAGCAATTTAAGGGATGTTCAAGGGTAACCTGATGCAGACGTTTCTGCCTTACATTCTTTTTCATTTACCTGTGTAAGGAGCAACTTTGTAACCCTGTTCTCATGCTTAGCTTCAGACAATAAGTAGCTGTCTGCTCAACTTCCATTGGAGTTCTGCTCTCACTGCCCAGTGAACACATTTGAACCACTTTGGAGCACTTACTCCCTATCAGCTTCATGAATCACTGTTTCTCATTTCCACGAAGAGCTCACGGGAGCTTCACAGATTACTGAGGCAGGGCACCACCAGGAATCCGACCTTTTTTCTTTACCTAATTGTCTCTTTTCTGCTAAGAACTACTGCTTTCTTAAACCTTTGCATTTGCATCACTAGTTCCAAGAGCTGGCTTCCTTTACAGGGCAATTTTACGACATAATTTTAATTACTTCGCACGAATCATGTGCAAACCAAAAGAAGATGAATAACATAAGTAGTTGATGGCAGAGCTGGAACTGGAATCCAGACAGTCGGTCAGTCACCGCGTTATGCTGCTTTCATGTCCTATTCACAGGGAACAAAGCCTGCTGCACATCAAGAAGACATATGTTACCAGAAAGCATACAGATCTGAGGGTGAAATTGCACTGGGAAGCATCTGGCTGAGGACAGGGAATCAAGAGGACCGATACTGTGAGAATCAGCCACTGAGTCAGATGAAGGAAGTTGAAGATGGGCTCCAAGGCAGACGGCTGCAGTGAAACAGCAAGCACCAGAGGAGAGCTTGTGTACCATGCCCTATGCTTTACGGTATACATCTCAATTTCACTTACCCTATAAGAGAAGCACCATTAATACCCCCATCGCTCAGATGAAGAAACACCTATAACTTAACCAAGCACACCAAGTGGGAGGTGAATACAGTTCCAACCTGCCCAAGACTGGGGTGGAGATAGGCACCTATCAGGATCATTAACAACTCAGCTAAAACCAGAGACTCACAACTCCCTAACTTATGGTGGCTAACTTATTCTCCTAGGCTTTTCCAAAAGTGAAATTGATTCTGAGTAGGCCTATATCTATTAAAGAAATTGAATCAATAATAACTTTCCAAAACAGAAAGCACCAAGCCCAGATAGGTACCAATACTCTACAATCTCTGTCAGAGGAAGGAAGCAGAGAGAATACTTCCTAACTCATTCTATGAAGCCAACATTGCTCTAATACCAAAACCAGACAAAGACATTATAAGAAACCTACAGAACAATATCTCTCATGAGCATAGATGAAAAAATCCTCAACAAAATATTATCAAGTTGAATCTAAGAACGTATAAAAAGAATTACACATCACAACCAAGTGGGATTTATCCCAGATATGCAAGGCTGGTTCATCACTAGGAAATCAATTAATGTAATCCGTCACATTAACAGGCTAAAAAGCAAAATCACATGGTCTTATCAATAGATGCAGAATACGTATTTGACAAAATCTAACACACATTCTTGATAAAAACTCTCAGTAAACTAGGAATAGAGGGGAACCTTCCTCACCTTGATAAAGATACCTATAAAAACTCTACAGCTGGGCTTCCCTGGTGGCGCAGTGGTTGCGCGTCCGCCTGCCGATGCAGGGGAACCGGGTTCGCGCCCCGGTCTGGGAGGATCCCACGTGCCGCGGAGCGGCTGGGCCCGTGAGCCATGGCCGCTG
>NC_041215.1:65260494-65273377 GCF_002837175.3 Physeter macrocephalus | reverse complement strand
CTGTGCTCTGCGATGGGAGAGGCCACAACAGTGAGAGGCCCACGTACCACCAAAAAAAAAAAAAAAAAAAAAAAAAAAAAAAACTCTACAGCTAATATACTTATTGGTGGAAACAAAAAGCTTTCTCACTGAGATCAGGAACAAGGCAAGGATATCATATCCCCTCTCTCCACTCCTTTTCAACATTGTACTAGAAGTCCTAGCTAATGCAACAAGGCAAGAAAAGGAAATAAAAGGTATACAGCTTGGGAAGGAAGAAATAAAACTGTCTTTATTCACAGATGACATGACAGTCAATGTAGAAAATCTGAAAAAACTGACCAAAAGCTCCTGTAACAAGGGATTACAGCAAGATTCTAAGATACAAGGTTAATATACAAAAGTCAATCAATTTTCTATATGCCAGCAATGAACAAGTGGAATATGAAATTAAAAATAGGATACCATTTGCATTAGCATCCCTCAAAATGAAATACTTAAGGATAAAAAGCAAAACAGATACAAGATCTATGTGAGGAAAGCTACAAAATGCAGAAGAAAGAAATCAAAGAACTAACAAAATGAGAGATGGTCCACATTCAAGGATGGGAAGACTCAATACTGTCAAGATGTCAGTTCTTCCCAAATTGATCAACAGATTCAATATAATCTCAATCAAAGCCCCAACAAGTTATTTTGTGGATACTGACAAACTGATTCTGAAGTTTATATGGAGAGGCAAAAGACCCAGAATAGCCAACATAACACTGAAGAAGAAGAAGAACACAGTTCTTCTACTAGACTTCAAGATTTACTATAAAGCTAAAGTAATCAAGACAGTGTGGTATTGGCACAGAACAGACAAACAGATCAATGGAACATAACAGAAAGCCCAAAAATAGACCCATATAAATACAGTCAACTGATCTTTCACAAAGGAGCTAAGGCAATACAATGGAGCAAAGTCTTTTCAACAAATGGTGCTGGAATAACTGGACATCCACATACAAAAAAATGAATCTGGACACAAGCTCCACACCCTTCACAAAATTTAACTCAAAATGTCTCACAGACTTAAAACAAAACTATAAAACTTCTAGAAGGTAAAATAGGAGAAAAGCTATATGACCTTGGGTATGGCAAGGGCTTTTTAGATATAATGCCAAAGGTATGATTCATGGGAGAAATCACTGATAAGCTGGACTTCATTAAAACTAAAAGCTTCTGCTCTGAGAAAGACAATGTCAACAGACTAAGAAGATGAGCCACAGACAAGGAGAAAATATTTGTAAAAGATATATCTGATAAAGGACTGTTATCCAAAATATACAAAGAACTCTTAAAACTCAACAATAAGAAAACAACCTGATTTTTAAAAAGGACCAAATCTTAGCAGACACCTCACCAGAGAAGATATACAGATGGCAAATAAGAACACAAAAAGATGCACCACAACATGTGTCATCAGGGAAATGCCAATTAAAACAACAAGACACCACCATACACCTATTAGAAGGGCCAAAATCCAAAACACTAACACCACCAAATGCTAGCGAGGATGCAGAGCCACAGCAACTCTCATTCATTGCTTGTGAGCATGCAAAATGGGTACAGCAACTTCAGAAGACAGTTTGTTGGTTCCTTATGAAACTAAGCACTCTTACCATATGATCCAGCAATCACATTCCTTGGTATTTATTTACCTAAACGAGTTGAAAACTTACGTCCACACAAAAACCCGCACACAGATGTCTGCAGCAGTTTTATTCATAACTGCCAAAACCTCAAAGCAACCAAGACGTCCTTTAGTAGATGAATGGATAAGTAACCGTGGTACATCCAGACAATGGAACATTATTCAGCACTAAAAAAAAAGATGAGCTCTCCAGCCATGAAAAGACATGGAGAAATCTTAAAGGCCTATTACTAAATGAAAAAACCAATCTGAAAAGGCTACATACTGTATAATTTCAACTATATGACATTCTGGAAAAGGCAAAACCATGGAGACAGTAAAAAGATCAGTAGTTGCCAGGGGTTTGAGTTGGGGTAGGGAGAGAGAGACTATTAGGTGAAGCACAGAGGATTTGGGGGGCAGTAAAAATTCTGTATAATACCACAATGATGGATACATGTCATTATACATTTGTCCAAACTCAGAGAATGTCTAACACCATAATGTAAACTTTGGACTTTGGGTGATAAAGATGTGTCAATACAGATTAATTAGCTGTAACAAATGTACCCTCTGGTGGGGATATTGACAATGAGGGAGGCCATGCATGTGTGGGGACAGGAGGCAACAGGAAATCTCTGTACCTTCCATTCCAACTGTTCTTAAATAAATTCTATTTTTTAAAAAAGGTGAGCTCATTAACTGCCACTTAGGACCTTTGGCCAATAAAGGAGCATTTTGTTGGTGAGAGAAGCAAAAACAAAGTCACATCTCCTTGGAAGAGTTTCCTAAATTTTATTTCTCAGAACCCTTGAACAGAAAAGGGGTTCCATCTGTAACTGTTAGCTGGTAACTCTCAATAAACCCCCAGAGGCAAAGCTTACTGGTTTCAACACTCCAGGCCTGAATAATGAAGACTTTCTTGATGGTCCCAGTTTTCCTTTTGCAGGACACTCCAGCTCTTACTGATCTCTCTTCTAGAGACCACCATTCTATGTCCACTTTCACTTCCCAACTCCCAGCTTTGCACACCTTTGCCACTCTGCCTGGAACAAAGCCAGCTGTTCCTGCTGACCCACCCACAGACTTGCTTCACTACAAATTTGAGGATTCAGGCTGGAACATCAATCCTTCCTTCCTGTCGGTTTTGACCTCTCACTAACTTTCATTAATGTTAGATACGGGTGCGATAGCTTCCATGGGCTTCTGTGACTTCTGTGTTTCTCTGTGAATCAGAAATGATCAAAAAGAAGAGGTTCCCACGGCCACTGCCTCTTCTCCCATCTATTTTCTTAAGGTAAAAACCCTCATTTCTGAGCACGGCACTTGGTTTGTTCTAGCCGCCATCTGACACCACCAAAGGGTGCATCTGACACTGCTGTAAAGAATGACTGGGTAAAACCTCCAGTCATCGTTAACTGCAGGTGGCGGGAAACATGCAGCAAAAAAATGCCAGAAGCCCGAGAAAGTAGAAGAGTGACAGGAACATAGAAAAGGAGGCATGAGAAGGCTGCTGACCCAGTTTCAAACATACTCCCTCTTTGCCCATCCCTGATCATAGCAAAGTCCTGAGAGAGGAAGGACCTTAATTAAGCATCAGTTCTCTTTAGATATGGGGAAAGGTATGTTACCAGCTTTACAAATGCAAGGTACTGCAATTTAAATTGCTTTCCTGATTTTCAACCAATCACATGGAACTGGTGAAGGTGGACTACTAAAATCCTACTCATTTTAATAGGTGCATACCAGTGCCTCATCACCAAGGTAACTGTCTGAAGGAAGTGATTAGATCCTGTTTCCAAGTATCCAAGGGGAAACACAAAGGCAAGATCCAAAGACAAGGAGCTCATGGAATGTCAAGGCAGAGAAACGCCATGAAAGGCAATGCAGACGGAGGAGGCAGCACAGTGCTACAGGTGTTTGGAACAAGTTTTTTCTCATATAGGGAAAAGGAGAGACATAAAGGAAGGCTGGATGAAGCAACAGATGCAAGCCACACCTGAGGTCAACTCTGAAAGAGAAAGTTTTGACCTAAAACAGAAGGAGGAGAATAAGCAAAGGGGAAGTAGAACAGGAGGGCTGGTCTGGGCACAACAGTGACTTGATCACTCAAAGTCCATTCAGCAGGAAAAGAATCGATTTGTCAATAAATGGTGCTGGGACAACTGGATATCCTTCCTCATGTGAAAGAATGAAGATGACCCCTACCACACACCATTCACAAAAAAAGGAGTTAAAAAGGATCCAGACCTAAATGTAAGAGTTAAAACTATAAAACTCTTAGGAGGACACATAGGCATAAATCTTTGTGACCTTGGACTAGGCAATAGTTTCTTGGATACGACATCAAAAAGACAGTGGCAAAATATTAATAAACTGGACATCAAAATTTGAAACTTTTGCATTTACGACAATAGTATCAAGAGCACAGAATGAAGAAAATATTTGCATATTGCATAACTTGTATCTAGAACATACAAAGAATTCTTACAATTACAATGAGATACCAGTTCACATGTACTACAATGGCTATAATCAAAAAGACTGATAATAACAAGAGTTGGCAAGGATGTGGAGAAACTGGAAACCTCATACTCCACAGCTGGGAATCCAAAATAGTGCAGTCATGTTGGAAAATAATTTGGCAGTACTTCAAAAGGTTAAACATAGAGTTATCATATTAATCCAGCAATTCCACTCCTTGGTATGTACCCCAGAAAAAAATGAAAAGCTACAATCACACAAAAATGCATACACAAATGTTGATAGCAGCATTATTCATAATAGCCAAAAAGTGGAAACTCAAACGTCCATAAACTGAAGAATGGATTAAAAAACGTGGCATATATAATACATACATGAAAGAAGCCAGTCACAAAAGACCACATATCATATGATTCTATTTATACAAAATACCCCAAACAGGCAAATTCATAAAGGAAAAAAAAATAGATTAGTGTTTGCTTAGGGCTGTGGGGTGGGCGGCTGGAGGAATGTGGAGTAACTGCTAATGCAAAAGGATTTTTTTTTAAAGGGACATAAAAATGTTCTAAAATTAGATTGTGGCAATGGATGCACAACCCTGTGAAAATGCTAAAAACACTGAACTGTAAACTTTAAATGGATGAATTATATGATATGCAAAATATCCCAATAAAGCTGTTTTTTAAAAAATGCAAAGGGATAAATGATAATGGAAAAATATGTAAATTTGAATTGAAAGAACAAAAAACTTTTGTGAGTCAT
The DNA here is from genome assembly GCF_002837175.3 of Physeter macrocephalus. Lineage (NCBI taxonomy): Eukaryota > Metazoa > Chordata > Mammalia > Artiodactyla > Physeteridae > Physeter > Physeter macrocephalus. Next base: position 65,268,477 of record NC_041215.1, on the reverse strand, counting down.
AAAACACTATAAACCTAATGGAAAATCATGAACTGGGAAAATTTTTGAATAACATACATGACTGATGGCCTTAAAACAAACAACAAGAAAGCTGTGGTAATTCAGTAAGAACTCTATATTGCCCCAGTGGAACAGAAGACAAATACCACAAGAATTCCCCAAAGAAAAAAGTACAAATGACCAATAAGTATATAATAATCCATTCACAACATTAATCAAAAAACTTTTCAACTAGTAATCCTAGAGTTAAAGCCTATCCAATGAAAATATAAAGAGGCTTTTAAATATTAATATATAAGAATGTTCTTTATTTAGTGGGAAACTGGGATCGTCTTATATGTACAATGCTAGGGGGAGTGGGCAAATACTATCGTTTATTCACTACAGAAATGAGGCAGGAAAGAAATTCAACCAGACTTCCCTGGTGGCGCAGTGGTTAAGAGTCCACCTGCCAGTGCAGGGGACGAGGGTTCAAGCCCTGGTCTGGGAGGATCCCACATGCCGCGGAGCAGCTAGGCCCGTGTGCCACAACTGCTGAGCCTGCACTCTAGAGCCCATGAGGCACAACTACTGAGCCCACGTGCCACAACTACTGCAGCCCGCATGCCTAGAGCCTGTGCTCTGCAACAAAGAGAAACCACCGCAATGAGAAGCCCACACACCGCAACAAAGAGCAGCCCTCGCGCACTGCAACTAGAGAAAGCCCATGCACAGCAACAAAGACCCAACGCAGCTAATAAATAAAATAAAGAAAAAACAAAAGAAATTCAACCAATTGTCAGAAATGGTTGTCTTTTTAGGGGCACAGGGGGTGGAAGGGACCAAGATTTACTGTACCTTGTTTTGTACATTTTTGTAATGAATTTTCCTCCACAAATATTCTAAAATTTAAAAAATAAAGATAACAAATATCTACATCTACCTTCATTGAAAAGGAATTTTATCATATAATCACATATTCCTTACCAAAGTTCTCAAACTTTGCTACATATTAGAATCACCTGGGAAGATTTTTTTTAAATCCCAATACCCAGGCCATACCTCACATGCACTAGATCAGAATCTCTGAAGGTAGGACCCAGGCAGCAGTCTTCTTTAAAATTCCTGGGCATGATCGGATGGTACAGCCCAATTGTGTATGGGTGAACCAGGACTCACAGGCAGTAGAATTAACGGCACTCAAAGGTCCTTAAGTTCACAGTGGAGCAAACCGAATGCACACAGGTCTGTGTGTGAGCACAGAACAACAAAGTATGTGTGTCCTGGTCATGGCTGCATGGAGCAGTAAGGTACAGGCAGGGCCGCCCGGCTCCTTGGAGTAGGCGGTCATATAACAAGTTTGCAGGAGGAAACAAAGAGAGTTGTCCAGTTCACCAGAGCAGGAGGAACCGTCCTTGCTGAAGGTCAGAGCCCTGATTGTGACCTGACCACTCAGAGGTGACAGCAGGACTGAGAACTAGCTGGTTCTTCCAGCAGACCTGTGCTGAGACTGTGTGCTCCCTGTGCTATCCTCCACCTCCCTAGGAAGAAGACTCACAGATGCTTGTGTGTGTAACCTCCAGCCTATAGCCTCCCCGCGGGCATGCAACCAGAACACAGTGCCATGTCACCTACAGCTCATGTGTCAGCAATGTGCAAACACAACAATGCAGACTAGCACTGGCATAGGAGAACGTGCTAGGGCGGGGCAGGGGGCTGGACTTAGGGCAGCCTCTACCTTAACTTGTAAACTGGGGCAAGTTCCGTAATGATGCTTCCGTATCTGCAAAGAGTCCTGACTGGTTGTGATCTAGAGGCCTTGCGAACCCCAACCTGTCTGTGATCCTCCAAGGTCCGCACACAGAACAGAGACTGCGGCAGTAGCTAAAACTGGAAGCCAGCTGAGTTTGATTCTGACCATGAACTTGATCTGACTCAGCTGTGATAATTCCCCTGCCATAGTACCGTGGAAAGAAAGAAAAAATGGAAATTGAGAAGCACAGACAGAAGGGAAGTTCAAAAGAGGAGGGTTACAGAATGACTACTCTCAGCCTCCTCTTGCTAATTCTCAGTGGTCCACAACGAGGCCTGACAAAGCACCTACTAGCACCATCCACTCAAGACTGTCCCCCGAAGATGTTGACTTCAAAAGGAGGTCACTCGGGGCTTCCCTGGTGGCACAGTGGTTGCGCGTCCGCCTGCTGATGCAGGGGAACCTGCTTCGCGCTCCGGTCTGGGAGGATCCCACGTGCCGCGGAGCGGCTGGGCCCGTGAGCCAAGACATTTCAGGGCTTCCCTGGTGGCGCAGTGGTTGCGCGTCCGCCTGCCGATGCAGGGGAACCGGGTTCGCGCTCCGGTCTGGGAGGATCCCACGTGCCGCGGAGCGGCTGGGCCCGTGAGCCATGGCCGCTGGGCCTGCGCGTCCGGAGCCTGTGCTCCGCAACGGGAGAGGCCACAACAGTGACAGGCCCTCGTACCGCAAAAAAAAAAAAAGGAGGTCACTCAAAGAACGCTGGAGGGAATGTGAAATCAATGCAGCTTTTTGTAAACTGACTGGGCAGTATGTACTAAGAATCTTTAAATCTTTCAAAATGCAGTCCATTTAGTGCAATACTTCCACTTCCGGGAACCTGCCACTCTCGAGAAATCAGATGTATGTAAAAGTTACTGAACAAAAATATTCACATCGGGAGTTCCGGAGACTGGGTGCACAACAATGTAAGTGTATGTAACATGACTAAACTGTACATTTAAAAATGGTTAAGATGGGAAATTTTATTATGTGTATTTTATCACATCTAAAATTAAAAATTCAGGCTTCCCTGGTGGTGCAGTGGTTAAGAATCCACCTGCCAGTGCAAGGGACACGGGTTCGAGCCCTGGTCCGGGAAGATCCCACATGTCGTGGAGCAACTAAGCCCGTGCGCCACAACTACTGAGCCCACGTGCCACAACTACTGAAGCCTGCGCGCCTAGAGCCCATGCTACGCAAAAAGAGAAGCCACCGCAATGAGAAGCCCGTGCACCGCAATGAAGAGTAGACCCCACTCACCACAACCAGAGAAAAGCCCGCGCGCAGCAATGAAGACCCAACACAGCCAAAAATAAAATACATTTATAAAATTTAAAATTTATAGGCATTTAATAGCAAAAACAAAATATCTTGGCTCATGCTACAATTTTTTTAAACTGAAAAATAATATAAATATCTAACAGTCAGAAATTAGTTGAAAATCAATTATGGAATATTGAAACAATGGACATCGAATGTCAAGTTCTTCAGGCAAACTGGAACGTGCTCATGATATAATATTCAGTGAAAAATGGCAAAGCACGTGTAGTCCTGGGTTTAGGAAGAATCAATTAAAAAAAAAAAAACTAGAAAATCAAAACACTAAGCATAGTTCTGTCTCTACACTGGGATTTCCAAATTTTCTACAAGAAACACTCCAGCGAGGTGAGGGAAGGAGGGCCTTGGTGGACATTAATTCATGGTCCAAGAATCAAAGGGCAGAATGATTTCCACTTTACAGCCTGTCAGCTTTGAGGTTTTTTCCTTAAAGAAACAGACAGCCAGAGGGGTTTTCAAAACTGCTGCATCAGCTCTGTCAACTGAGACAGAACTGGGACTGGAGATGGCAGAGATACAAATACAGCAGCTCCCCTCATACGTTCCAAGACCCCCAGTGGATGCCTGAAACTGCTGATAGTACTGAACCCCATATATACTATAGGATTTTTTGCTATGCATACATACCTATGATAAAGTTTAATTTATAAGTTAGGCAAAGTAAGAGATTAGAGACAGTGACTAACAATAAAATAGAATGGGGTCTCTCTCTCAAAGTACCTTACTGTACAAATTTAACACATTTTCTATCTTAACTAAAGCACTTATCACATACCGTGGCCATAACTTTCACAGTCTGAGGTGCGAGAGCAAAACTAGCACACGTTTTTTTCCTTCTTCACAATTTAATGAATAGAAAATTCGTTCTTACCATAGATCTTAGCTACCTCAGCATATGATTTTTTTTTTTCCTTATTAAGCCAAGAATCTTTTCACTTAAAGGAAGCACTTTACAGTTTCTCCTTGCATATCTGAACTGCCAGCATCACTACTCATGCACTTCAGGTCCTTTATTAAGTAAAATAAGGGTTACTTGAACCCAAGCACCTCGATATCACGACAGTGGATCTGATGACTGAGGGGGCTATGCAGAGACTAATGGGCAGGGCACACTGGACAGAGGGACGATTCACATTCTGGGCAGGACAGAGTGAGACTTCATCACGTGAGTTACTCAGAACGGCACACAATTTAAAACTTATGAATTGTTGGGACTTCCCTGGTGGTCCAGTGGTAAAGAATCCGTCTTCAAACGCAGGGGATGCAGGTTTGATCCCTGGTCGGGGAACTAAGATACCACATGCCACGGGGGAACTAAGCCTGCGCGCCACAACTACTGAGCTCATGCACCTCAACTAGAGAGCCCGCGTGCCGCCAACTACAGAGCCCACGCGCCCTGGAGCCTGCCAGGCTAGGTAGGCCACAACTAGAGACAAGCCCGCGCACCACAATGAAGAGCCCGCGCGCCGCAACGAAAGATCCCACGTGCCTCAGCGAAGATCCCACATGCCCCAACTAAGACCCGACGCAGCCAAAAAAAAAAAAAAAAAACACTTATGAATTGTTTACTTCTGGAATTTTCCATGTAATATTTCTGGACACTGATGACCACGAGTAACTGAAACCACAGAAAGAGAAACCACGAATAAGGGGGGATGACTAACCAGCACTACCCAGTCTCCCCATATAAGCGAGGATGAGAAAAGCAGTATCACCCACTTTTTACCATCTGCTGTTTCACCCCATTCACAGTGTTTTAAATGGTTGCTCTGTGCCTCCTTTTGATTGTTTCATAATGGGCTCAAAGTGATCTGGGAAATGTAATCCAAATATAAAGTAACAAATTATATTACTAATAAACAATCCACAGGAAATGGGCCTGCTCTTCTCTGGGAGAGGAAAGAATGCATTACAAATATTAATGAATTCTTAATCCAAAAAGGCTTGCACCAGCCACAGAACTACTTAATGGATACTGATCCTTGTTTTCATTATCAGAAAATTTATGTTTCATTTAGAAAAAAAAAATGTGAAACAGTACTCAGGAAACTGAATCTTCCGAGTAGCAGTGAAAAACATATAAATAAGGTGGAGCAAGGTGGAAGGAGAGTAAATAAAAATAATAACTAGCAATGTAAGTGGAACGTAAGAAACTCAATCATGTGAAATGCGGGGTCACATTACTGCGACATTAATGACATTTTCTCTGTTCCTGAGCTCCCATGGCCCAGAAGCTAATCACCAAGTATACTAGTATACAAACTTTCATTATTAATGCAGGCTGTGCAGAGTGCCTGTGACAGGAGTTTATAGTATTTGACCTTTGCTAGAATAATAGTTTCGGGCCAACAATTTCTTGATTAGCATCAATTAGTGAAGACGGTCTATCCAAACAAGTAAAACAGGTTTGGTTCTTGGTGCAGTTTTTTCATTTTGTTTTTGCCTTAAACAAAAGAAAAAGGCGTCTAATCTTACAAATGAGAACAGAAGTCAGCATCTTTCAGAGCTGGGGCTGAAAGATGATGTGCTCCTGAAGCAAAGCCAGATGGGGAGGGAAAACCGAGGGGGTGGGGTAGGCAGGGGCGGGTCTCGCAACAACAGTGCTAGCTTTTTAAATAGATGGCTATTTTAAAATCCAGCGCATGTTCACAACCGTATGTCAACTATTTTTATAGGCAGGTAGAACATTAGGACTCTAGATACTTTTCCAACAATATGGTTTAAACAGAAATCTGTGTGTGTTCGACACTGGAAAAAACATTGTTTACTGTCTGATGCATCCTGAGTCACTGCCATTTTTAAGCAAGCATCTCCGCCTTTAACTTTCCTTTTCGAATTAAAATTACCAAGATTATGAAACCAAATTAACACTGTGAGACACTAATTTGATGTACAAATTTGGGCAATCCACAAACACTGCCCCACCAAAGAGGAATCTGCTTAGTGTATTTAATTATCATTTGGACCAAAAGCATCTAATATGGAGAATATTTCCGTCAACCCATTAAAACGTTGAATGTTGCAGAGCTAACTACTCCCTTCTATTCATAAGGCCTTGCAAAGACCTTAGTAGAAATAAATTTATTCCTATGGAGAAAAACAAACTTTGGGATATTTTCTCAAAAACCAAAGATATCTAATTTGGTCAGGACAAAGGAGACGAGGCCTTGTCAGGGATTTCTCTGCAGGTGTGCCTGCAGCCTAAATGAGACCCTTCTGGCTTGCCACTCTGCCCAAGCTTGCCATGCCATTCATTGCTACCTGATGTCCCCCTAAAATGCCACAAAATAAATAAGTAAGTAGTAACTGTGAAGTGATGAATATGTTAGCTAACCTTATTGTGGTAATCAGTCTGTAATATATATATGTAAAATAACTACGTTATATACCTTAAACTTACAATGTCATGGGTCGATTATACGTCAACAAAGCTGAAAAAAAATTTTTTAAAGATTGAAGTCCCACTAAAACTAACACTGATTTTTTAATTAATAAAACTATATCTGAAATGCAGTATTCCCCAGTCTCTCAGGTGTTCCCCAATCCTAGGGCCCAAGCAGCATCAATTCATCTGCAGTAGCACAGACTATAGGAGGGAAACTTCTATTATCTGTTTTATATAGATGAGGTATACCTGGAGAAGACATCATGCCCGTCCTCAACCATCAGACATAGGAAGCACATACACACTAATTCAAGAAAAAAGGACAAATGATGAAGCTAATAAAAGTAAAATGCTGTGCACAATTTGTAAAAAGGAGTAATTCCAGTGGGGTAACCGGCAAAAGAGGCAGTGTGGGAACTGGAATTTGAAAGAAGAGAAGAAATCTGACAAAGAGATATAGCAGTAGGGGGAGGGCAAAGAGAAGGAAGAAAGGACATTCCAGGAATTTCCCCAAATACTGATAAACAGGTCAGATTCCTTGGCACAGGAAGTCACTTCATACCAAAGAGGTTTCCAAGTTCCAGCTAATGACTGGATTGTAAACAATGTTGTCCAAAGTAAGAAAGTTCTAGAACAGTAAAAGATTTCGGACACTCACCAATTCACAGCACCATTTCTAACATTCAGAGCTTAAGGTCTGCGCTCTTAATTTTACCCCACATAAACTGCAAATATCCACTAAATGATTCAGAAATAATGCATATAACATCTCAAGTAATACACTCATTCAGAAGATTAGAAAAAACAGATGCCAATTTCACAGTCCCAGAGCATATCTTAGATCAATTCCAAACATGTTTATGTGTAAATGTGAACAATTCTTACAGTGGCATATGATCAATAAGGCCCCAATTTATCTTGCCCTCAGTAAACAAATACTCAGAAAACCTAAAAGAAGATCAAAGAACTTTTATGATTCCAGGTATCATTATTCTGGAAAGGCCTTCCTCACGTCTGATTAAAGTTAAATAATGTTTGGGTTTTTATTGGTAAAGTTAAGTGCAGAAAGTTGGTGATAATAAGGGAAGCCAAAATACTTCGTACAAGTAATCCATAAATCCCTTGTTCCACCCCTTTACAAGTCTGAATTTTCACCAACAATTAAATTTTATAGCTGTTCAAATGCTGGATGATGTAATCAAGGAAACTCATCAGTATATAGCGCTGGGTGGCAATAAACAGACTGTGGTCAGATTACACTTGCCAAAATCCATAACCTTTAAACATACCACGATGAATTTAGATTATAGCGTTTCCCTAATTTGTGAACAAGAAAACAAAACTGATGGTTAATATTGATAACATGAATCTTTGTAAAAGTACAGCCTGGGCAATCAAAATAGTTTATATATAGGTTGAACTAAAGAAATCAATCTATTCAAATCATCTTTTTTTTTTTTTTTTTTTTTTTTTAAAGATTCTCTTCTTC
>NC_041215.1:65256017-65260275 GCF_002837175.3 Physeter macrocephalus | reverse complement strand
CTCGTGCCCCGGTCCGGGAAGACCCCACATGCCGCGGAGCGGCTGGGCCCGTGAGCCATGGCCTCTGAGCCTGCGCGTGTGGAGCCTGCGCTCCGCAACGGGAGAGGCCACAACAGTGAGAGGCCCGCGTACCAAAACAAAAACAAAAACAAACCTTCTCCCAGAAGATTTCTTATAAGCACTAGTTCTGCCTAATTCCAATACATGTAGTCTGGGGGCTATTTTGTTGCTCGCTTACCTGGGGACTTTTTGGTTGATCTTGATGGCACAGAGTGAGACTGTCGAGGCAGCAGAGGTGACGAAGGCAGAGACATGGAGACACCTTTGGCCAAGCTCACCCTGCAGGCATCCTCTGCCACTGGAAGGCTGCTCACAGAAAACTCACCACCATGGCCAGGGGGCAGGACTGGAGGGGAAGTCTCCAGACCAAAGTCACCTGCTGGAGTGGAGAGAGAAAACCTTAGGTTAGGCCATCCATGATAGCTAGATACGAAGTTAATTCCTAAGAACTACATTCTTAGAATTCCCATATGCCATATGTGTGTGTGGAATTTTTTTTTTCTTTTAAGATTCTTCTCGCATCCCATTCACTTCATACTCCGCATGGCACAGAGTCCGCCGTCCTACAACTCAACCAGCCCAAACCCTTAGTCATGAGACTGAAACCATGGCTCACTGATGAAGCAGGTTCTCCTCAGTATTCAACCCCTAAATGAACTTAAGGACAAACAAGCTTACTATAACGAAATTAAACATTCTAGGGAACTCCCTGGCAGTCCAGTGATTAGGACTCTGCTCTCTCACTGCCGAGGGCATCAGTTCAATCCCTGGTTGGGGAACTAAGATCCTGCGAGCCACGTGGTGCAGCAAAAAAAAAAAGGGAAATTAAACATTCTAGGGTGGCAGACGTATTTAAAAAAAAATACAGGGCTTCCCTGGTGGCGCAGTGGTTGAGAGTCCGCCTGCTGATGCAGGGGACACAGGTTCGTGCCCCGGTCCGGGAGGATCCCACATGCCGCGGAGCGGCTGGGCCCGTGAGCCATGGCCGCTGAGCCTGTGCGTCCAGAGCCTGTGCTCTGCAACGGGAGAGGCCGCAGCAGTGAGAGGCCCACGAACTGCCAAAAAAAAAAAAAAAAAGTACAGAGGAGGCAATTGCAGGGTAGAGAGGACACAAGGAAGGGACTATGTCGGCTAGGACCAGCACCTCTGAAAAAATACAGCCAGTCCTCAAGTACTCAGATGACATGCTTTCCTCCTTACCCCCAGGTATATACAAAGAAGCAACTGAGATGGTGCAAGAAGAAGAGGTAAATCATTTTCCTGATGATTAAAAAAGCATCTTTAAGCTCTGAATTATATACAGCAGAACTGGAAAGATACAGAAAGTTTTCCACAAGGAAACTTTTCTCTCTGATGAAAGTTATCCAACTGATGAAAGTTTACCACGCCTTCCTGACGCCGAAAAATCGAGGCCTGGATTTGAACTTAAACCGTTTGTCTAGCCAAGTGGGAACTCAATTTTTGCAGATCTTTGTGTACAATACTCAAAAAGGATGCAACCCCAACTGTCAAGTTCCCAATGGCATCACTGTACTTGTTTTTCATGTTAGGAGGCACGGTGAAGTAGAGAGTTACCCCCTCCACAGACTAGGGGGCATTTAAAACAGGCAAACAGGCTCATGCATGGCTTTCAAAGGCAACTCAAAACAAGTAGAGCTGTGAACAGAAAAGCCACAGGTTCCGCAAGGCATAAGTTGGCACCATCAGAAAGGTAATTTCAGTCTCAGCTGGGCCAGCTATGCTTGAAGGGGTTTTAATAAACTTGGGAAACTAAATATCCAAATGACTGACATATGAAGAAACGAGAGAATTACCAGGAAACTCTCACGAGAATTTTCAAAAACAAGGACATTATGCAAACAGCCAAGACAAATAAATGACTTTCTGCCCATGAGGGAGGGAAGCAGGAAGGAAGGAGTTAATGGAGATCCTTACTTCCTAAGTCCAAGTGAACTGCAGTGTCTCCCACTCTGGTCCTCTTACAACCCTTGCCCACCCTGCTTCCCGAGCCTGCACTATAAGATACCATCACCACCAATCCCCAGGACCCAGGAGGTAATCTCTTAACACCACCGTAGACAAGCCTGAAATCCTTCAAAAACCTCCTCCTTGGCGTCTTAAGCCAAGGCGTGAAGCTTCCTAGCTGCTTCCCCTTCAACAGCCTGGCGAGGAAACAGATCTTAAGGCAAAATGGGGGGTGCACCACAATGCCAACTCCCACTGGGGCTGAAGGTCCACCATGCTGAGACTTGGGACAGCTGAAGGGGGACAGTTGTTTTCTCTGGTCCAATATCAGGTTCTCATGACCAGTCCCCACCACCACCTCCATCTCAACTTTGGAATGCAAGCAGGTGCTGTACCTACAAGAATGGTGCCTGGTCATCTGATCCCTGGATGTGTCACAAGAAACCCTAGGAGATAGACGAGAACTTGGAAAGCACTGAGGCCACAGCCCACAGCCCCAGGGAGTTACACACACAGAATGTGGGGGGCCTTGAAGAGGCAACACTGGTTTTCCATGTGGCTTGAAGAAAGCTACCCTGACCTGTGGCTGCCCTTACACTGCCTAAATCACCAACCTGGGTACCCAAATAGCTATGGGATGGCCTGATGGGAGCAGGCACTGTGACAAGGTACTGTCTTTTCCTACTCACACACAAGTATCTCTGACCGAAAACAAACAAACCTCAGATTTCAGGTCACTTAATCTGGATGAGGACACAAAATGAGGGAGAAATGCATCTTTTATGACAACATCAGAAATAAAACAGTGAGCTCATTACTGAGAGAGGGTTTATTTCCTTAAATACTTGGAATTCTTCAGTGATACAAGAGAAATTGGGGACTGAGGGGTAAAAGAGAATTAAAGAGTTTCCTAATTACAAATTCTGCCCATAAACTTTGTTTATATCAAGCAAAGCAAATATTTTCATTAACTGCAAGTCTGGTGGGGATGAGTTTCTAAAGAAAGCCATAACCATGAGGACCTTCAGCCTTCCGAGCAGCTGTGCTCCAGCACTTTGATTTTATGTGGTCTGCAATAAAACGGGACTTAGAGATGGGGTTTGGGGAGGAAGGGTTTCTATTTCAAGTTTACTTTGACATCTCACCATAATATCAGTCCCAAACATGCTGTTCTGTTGGTTTATTTTTCAGACACAATTAAAGATCCCTAATGTCCAACTTCCTTTTGTCAGAAAGGCACAAAGCAGGGAAAGAAGTTTTATGTATGAGCAGGCAGTGCAAAGAAGTGGGTGATCCAGTGGCTTAGAAGCCGGAGACAGCACTCCGGAGTCTGGTGCTTTAACTGCATCAGGCAAGGGGTTCAGGTCAAAGTCAGTCCAAGAGCATCACAAGGATGCCGACGCCAGTGCCAGAAAGTGAAAGTCTCCTGGGGCATCCATAGGACTAAACAACATTGGTTCTAGGCAACATGACACCAGAAATTCTCCAGTTGATTTAACATTCCTCAACAGATGCTTAAAGAGGTTTAAGAGGAATTAAAAACATCTCACTGCAACAACCAGCATGGCCAGCACATTTCTTTTAGCTTTGAATACATGTTTTTCTGTTGACTGTGACCTATTTTATTCCCCACCTCAATTAAGTGATGGGAAATACACCTCAGTCCCCCTTCCTGTTGCTGCAGCAGAAATGCCCAGGACAGGTAGAACGACGCATCCTTTCCAGGGTAGGAAAACCACATTATCAACTACCTCCTCCAGTTCCCCTGGCAGGTGTTTCCCATTTATTCACCATGGACACTCACATCCACCCCAAGGTGCTTTCACTCTCAGAGAGCACCTAGTCCAATCACACAGGTTCTCAGACAAGAAGCCAGGGCATGGGGGTTATCCGCGAGGAGCAGGGCCACAGGTAGAACTTCCAAAATCCCCCCAAGTGGCTGGCTCATGCTCTAACATACTTACTACTCTACATATTTAAGAACTTAACTTTGCAGGACAGGAATAAAACACAGACCTACTAGAGCATGGACTTGAGGATATGGGGAGGAGGAAGGGTAAGCTGTGACGAAGTGAGAGAGTGGCATGGACATATATACACTATCAAACGTAGGGTGGATAGCTAGTGGGAAGCAGCCACATGGCACAGGGAGATCAGTTAGGTGGTCTGTGTCCACCTAGAGGAGTGGGATAGGGAGGGGGGGAGGGAGGGAGATGCAAGAGGGAAGAGATAT
>NC_041215.1:65232765-65255900 GCF_002837175.3 Physeter macrocephalus | reverse complement strand
ATTGGGAGGGTGGGAGTGAGGGAGATGCAAGAGGGAAGAGATATGGGAACATATGTAAATGTATAACTGATTCACTCTGTTGTAAAGCAGAAACTAACACACCATTGTAAAGCAATTATACTCCAATAAAGATGTTAAAAAAAATGATAAACTACTACTTGTTAAAAAAAAAAAAAAAACATTTATTTATTTGGCTGTGCCGGGTCTTAGTTGCAGCACGTGGGATCTTCATTGCTGCATGTGATCTTTAGTTGCAGCACACGGGATCTTTAGTTGTGGCATGTGAACTCTTAGTTGCGGCATGTGGGATAGAGTTCCCTGACCCGGGATCGAACCCAGGCCCCCTGCATTGGGAGCACAGAGTCTTAGCTACTGGACCACCAGGCAAGTCCCAAAATAGACATGTTATTGAATAAGTTAATTCTATAAAGGGATCAGCACATTTTTGCTATAAAAGTTTAGGCTTTGTAGGTCACATACAGTCTCTGTCATTCATATACATAACATACACACACACATACCTTTTCTTATTTTAAGATCACCAACTCTGAGTTTCAAAAATAAAAGACCAGAAAGGGCATGAGGGTATAAGGTTCTTCCTGTTTGTAATAAATATAAGTAAAAACACATACATATATATGTAATAAATAAAAGTAAATACACATACATATATACTTACTCACACGCACAAAAACTAAATCCAAGTCATAGTTTGCAAAGATAATAGAATTATCAAAGGGGATAAAGCCATCCAATAAGGCTTTTTAAATTGGCAGAAATGGCTTTTGATAACAGTTCTTTTTTAATTTTTCCACTATTACAGGCTGTGAAAAGGGATTTAAACTCATAATGGCAGAAAATGCGAACCTGGGAGATGATGAATGTTTAAAGGCGGCTATGCAGAATGGCAATGTCCAACATTACAGATTAAAGTGCATGGAGTGCAGGATTAGGGAAGGCTTAAAAAAAAAAAAAAATGAGGGCAACGAAGCCAGGGAGATGAAAGTAAAACTGCATTTAAAAAAGAGTAGATCTGAGAAAGGCAAGGGTGAGCTTAGACATTCAGGTAAATAGGTCTGCAGATGCAGGAAATAAGATTTCCATTTATTGTGCCATTGAAGTGGCTAGATGGAGGAGGGGGGGAATGGAAGCTTAGAATAGAAAGAGAAAAGATGTTCTGTTTATCCAGTTCCAGAAAACGGGACTTGTGCAATACATTTAACGAGGGCATTAAATGTGTTAGGGCTTCTTTCGTGCAGTCCCTGCCTCGGAGTGCTCTCATGTTTCTTAAACATATTTTCCATCATAAGGCTTTATGACCATATAACTCATATATATTTACAGAAACCTAGAAAATTGGAAAAAATTTCCTCCCGCAAGTTCCAGCATCATTTTTGAAACCCTCAGAAGTTTCTCTCTGCAACTGAAAGCACTTTAAACCGCTTTACATCTTACAGGATCTCCCCAACTACCCAGCCAGAGCTGATTGTTAATGTGCATTTTCAAAAAGAAAGATTAATGTATCCAAGAAAGCAATTTTCCAAAACATTATTCACACAGTCATGACTAATTCTCAAACAATACTGCTGAGAGGCAACAAAGCAGCTAACTCCAGAGTACAGAAAAATCTGGTCAATAGGGCAAGTTTACCCTTTTGTCTTCAAAACTTCAAGTGGGTTCTAAACAGAGCTCAGTAAAGACTGTCCTCACAGTTTTATTCTTAATACTCGAGGGTTACAGAACCAAATGTACTTTATTCCAAAACAGATGAGTAAACAGACTGGTATTTCCTCTCTAATTGTCAAAGTTTTCCCTTTAAGGCACGTTGCCATGCAAGAGATTCTGAGCTTTAAGAATATGTATATGACCTCAGAAACACTCCCACTCCCAAGCCCCGGAGGGTGCACTTTAACCAAATAAATGCTTTTTTAGATATACTATGTGTTAGGACAGAGTTTCAGGCACTTTATATCATTGCAGCCAACTCATGAAGGTAGGTGCTAGTATTATGTCCCTCCTTCAGTGAGGAAACTGAGGCACGGAAAGCATCAAGTATCTCGCCCAAGGACTCCGGCAAATGGCAGAGTCAGGTCTGAACCCAGGCAGTGCGATCCAGAGTCCATTCTCTCGGTACTGCTCCCTAAGGAAAGGCTACTGAGAGATGCCTTTCTACATTATATCGTTTTCTATACCTAACAGGGAAGGCCAAAAATAGTCTAGGTAGGTCTACAGGCACACAGTACCAGGCCACTGTGAGAAGAAACCTGCTCCCTCACCTATTTTCACTTTTCATGCTGGCTGCTTAATTAGCTCCATAGCACTCCATTTGGGAGGCACCCAGGCCCAGTGTTCATTAATTTTCTTTCAGTCACACCTTATGCTGTCACCATACAAGCAAAGTAGATCCGAGATAGATGTTCAGTCATCAAGCACCCTAAATAGTTCCTTCTTCTTTCACTTTATACTGTAAACTCATTAACTCTTGCAGCCTCGGGGCCGGCTCTCTCTGCCTGGGGTGGATGTGCTGAATGCCATTCCCACCACACAGGACAGAATCCTGATACTCCACATGGCCAGGTGATGAAGGAAGCCGTGGGGCAACCATGGCCAAAAGCAACCTGGGTTCAGGGTTCATCTTAAATCTGCGTGGAATTCATTATTCTACATCTCCTTGTTGGGATAAACTCATTCCCCAAGTCCATGGGTCCTGTCAAACACTCCACACTTGGACTCTGAGATCTGCCAGGCCCGCTGCACATGACTAGAGCAGGAGTTCCCAGCCCTGCCACAGAAGGGAGCCCGAGCCCTTCCCGGGAAGGCTGTCGTCAGTGCTCTGGGGTGCAGCTTGGGCACCAGTAGTGAGTGAAGCTCACTAGGTGATTCTCACGTACAGCCAGGAACGAGAACCACCAAAGATTGTGAGACCACAAGAAAGTGGTCAAAAAGATCTGAAACGTTTTGTGTTCCTATTACAAGATAAGGGGTAGGGAGGGAGTGGTGGGAGGGAGATGAAAAGGAAAAGAAACTTGAGGGAATAATCATGTAGATGATTAAATAAAGGTTCCCATTTTTCACAATGTGCATTCCTTGAGTATATATATATATATATACACACACACACATATATACACACACACACCTGTGTTTATATACACGTGTGCACACACTGTATTTTTTTATGTCTATATAAATAATG
This sequence comes from Physeter macrocephalus, assembly GCF_002837175.3. Lineage (NCBI taxonomy): Eukaryota > Metazoa > Chordata > Mammalia > Artiodactyla > Physeteridae > Physeter > Physeter macrocephalus. Next base: position 65,252,704 of record NC_041215.1, on the reverse strand, counting down.
TAAATATACACACTCGTACATGCATGGAAGGTCTCTAAGAAGGACACACAGGATCCAGGAGCAGTGGTTGCCTCTGGGAACAGGAACTGACCAACTGGGAACATGGATGGGAGGTATATACACTCTTAAATGGTTTACATTTTTTGCTATGTGCATAGGTTTCCTATGAATATTTTAAATCTACGTTTCCTAGGATTGAGCCAGGTGTGGATATGAAGATCTTAAGTCTAACTGGGCCACACACTATGGCCTAACTTGGCAAGTGAGTGAGATGAAGCTCCCTTCCACAAAGACTGTTCAAAGTGACGGTGTGTGTGCTGACTGGTCGGAGGTGAGCTTGTTTCTGGTTGACGGAGGTGGACACAGGACAGGGGAGTAAGAAGAGCCCCAGGGCCATGCTCTGGGATTCTCGGCAGCCCCAAGCATTCTCGCTCTCACTGTGGAGCACAATCTTCCTCTCTCCTCACCCTCCACCCTGGCTCTTCCATGTCCTGGTCATCTCTGCTGCTGTGGGTGGAGTGTGGGTGCACTCGTGGAAGCAGCTCACACAGGACAATCCAGAGCCCTAGGGAAACACCAGGTCTGCCACGGACAGGGCAAGATGAGGGAGGGGTATACATGGGGACCTGTTAGATGGGGCGTAGGGGAATAAGGAGAGGCCAAAAGGGAAAGGAATAAGGCAGGACGGGACCTAGGAATATAGAGGTAGGAGGAAGAGGGGAGCAGCCAGTGGTGGAGCGGGGCAGGGTAGAGGTAGGGTGCGGGCAGTAAAAGCACGAATTCCCGTTTCTGTTTTAAACTACTGTATCTGGCTAACAGCCCTCCCAACACCCTGATAAAATACCTGTAACTACAAAGTAAAAGACAACAACTCACAAGTGCAAAATCTACTCCAAAAGATAAGGGAGTGCCAGAAAAGGAAAGAATTCCTAGTAATTTTAAGGATGACAATGGAGCATATCCTTTGTTTTCATTGCAACAATTGGTGGCCTAACCAGGCTTCAGCCCACAGGATGGGGAGACATCCATCCCCTGCCCCCGTGTTGGCTCCAGTATCTCCCCCTATACCAACCAGCAGGAACAGACTCCAGTAGATAAAACAGAGCTGATGAGATCTTTTCTCTTTCCATGAAAAGCCAACTCCCCAAACACCCCCCTCAAAATAATAAATGGTGGGAGACTGAGGAGAATGTAGCTTATTAGCAAAAGGAAAGGGGCTATCTTTTTGAAGATTCAAACAAAGAAGGTTGAGATAAAAATTCAGTGAACTGCTTGTCACCCTCAATAGAGTATAGCGGGACATGGCCTCTATACCCTTCATATGGCATTCCTTTTTTGATTAGTATAGACTAATATTAAAGAGGAAGAAAAGCCAGGACATTTCAAAAGCAATAGCCGATTATTATCCACATTTCAGGCATAAAGAGTAGAACTAACACTACAGAAAGTCCACTCAGTGATAAAGAACAATCTTGAGGTGTCCCCAGGATGTAAGGGGAAGGGGCAAACATTTTCATGATGCAAGAAAAGATTACAGATATGGAAAACAAAGGTATTTCTGAGGAGAAACAAGGACAAAATAATTTTTAAAACTCAAAGAAGAAAAACCAGTCGTTTTTGAATTGAGGTTTGCAAATTAAAAAAGGACCCGCCTCAGAATGGCCATCATTAAAAAGTCTACAAATAACAAATGCTAAAGAGGGTGTGGAGAAAAGGGAACCCTCCTACACTGTTGATGGGAATGCAAGTTGGTACAGCCACTATCGAAAACACTATGGAGGTTCCTCAGAAAACTAAAAATAGAACTACCATATGATCCAGCAATCCCACTCCTGGGCATATACCCAGAGAAAACCATAATTCAAAAAGATACATGCACCCCAATGTTCACAGCAGCACTATTCACAATAGCCAAGACATGGAAACAACCTAAATGTCCATCGACAGATGGATAAAGAATACAGACAATGGAATACCACTCAGCCATAAAAAAGAAAGAAATAATGCCATTTGCAGCAACATGGATGCAACTAGAAATGATCATACTAAGTGAAGTCAGAAAGAGAAAGACAAATACCATATGATATGACTTATATGTGGGATCTAATATATGGCACAAAGGAATCTATCTACAAAATAGAACCAGACTCACAGACATAGAGAACAGACTTGTGGTTGCCAAGCGGGGAGGGAGGGAGAAGGATGGATTGGGAATTTGGGGTTAGTAGATGAAAACTATTACATTTAGGATGGATAAACAACAGGGTCCTACTGTACAGCACAGGGAACTATATCCCATCTCCTGGGATAAGCCATAATGGAAAAGAATATTTAAAAAGAATGTATATATGAGTATAAATGAGTCACTTTGCTATACAGCAGAAATTAGCACAACACTGTAAATCAACTATACTTCAAAAAAAATATTGCTGAGGCCAATGGCAAAAAAAAAAAAAAAAAAGGACTCACAGTGCTCTAAGCTGTTTCCCTAGAGGGAGACCCATACCTAGACATAACCTGGCAAAACTTTAAGTTGATAGTTTAAAAAAACAAAAGTATCACAAGCATCCAGGTAAGTATATAGTTTTATAAAAATAATTAAGGGGAAACAAAACTGCAGAGACTTTCAAAGGAACCAGAACCTAGAACCCAACTGCCCTCAGACTTCTTCAATTAGTTCTTAGGGCTGCTGTAACAAAGTACCACAAACTGGGTTATTTAAACAACAGAAATTTATTCTCACATTTCTGGAGGCTGTAAGTCCAAAATCCAGGTGTCAGGTGGGTCATGCTCTCTTTGAAAACTCTAGGGGAGAATATGGTCCATGCCTTTCTCTTAGCTCCTGGTGTAGCCTACAATCCTCAACGTTCCTTGGCTTGCAGACACATCACTCCAAGCTCTACTTCCATAATCACATGTCATACTTCCCTGTGTCTGGGTGTCTTCTAAGGACACCAGTCATTAGAGCAGGGCCCACCCTAATCTATTATGACCTTATTTTCATTTGATTATGTCTACAAAGACCCTACTTCCAAATAAGGTCACTTTCACTATCAATGGTTAGGACTTCAACGTTTTCTTTTTGGAGGGACACAATTCCACTCACAACACTTCTCTTCTCCAACATCAAGAGACAAAAGCCAAAAAGCAGTATCTTTGAAACCTGAGGGAGCAAATAGCATGACTAAACCTTAAAAAGCCAAACCAAGTTTTCTATCAAGTGCAATACCAACCAAAAAACATTCTCAGGTGCTCAAAGGCTCAGAAAACACCCAGCCCATTTATCCTTTTTGAGGAAAAAGTTACTTAAGAATCAAAATTAACTACTCAACAGTGGGGACATTATGAGTGGGGGGGGGGGGGAAGCAATAAACTATAACTCATGCCCAGCCTTCAACACTTCACTCAACTGTCCCTCTTCTGCTTCCACCCCCTTGTCACTCAGGAAATGAGTTTTTCAAACCATATCCTTCACCCCATGGTGCAGAAAGAACCTCTTTCTTTTTTTTTTTTTTTTTTTTTTTATAAATTTATTTATTTTTGGCTGTGTTGGGTCTTTGTTGCTGAGCGTGAGCTTTCTCTAGTTGCAGCGAGCGGGGGCTGCTCTTTGTTGCATTGCGCAGGCTTCTCATTGCGGTGGTTTCTCTTGTTGCAGAGCACGGGCTCTAGGCGCACGGGCATCAGTAGTTGTGGCTCGCAGGCTCCAGAGTGCAGGCTCAGTAGTTGTGGCTCGTGGGCTCAGTTGTTGTGGCTCGCAGGCTCCAGAGTACAGTCTCAGCAGTTGTGGCACACGGGCTTAGTTACTCTGCGGCATGTGGGATCTTCCTGGACCAGGGCTCAAACCCGTGTCCGCTGCATTGGCAGGCGAATTCCTAACCACTGTGCCACCAGGGAAGTCCCCAGAAAGAACCTCTTTATCTGGTGACCTCTTAAAACAATAGTGCCCTGTGCAAGAACTTGCTAACAATGGCTAACATTTTCTACATGACTGTGACACTGGGCAGAGAAAGCTCTCTTTACTGCTCCTCACCAATAACGCACCCCAAAGAAGGAGAGTAGCACAGAACACCACAATGACCATTTTCGTTGCCAAGGAACTGAAATTAACAAAAAAAGAGGCATTTAAGTTTACCACAGGATCATTTTTCAAACACGCAGGATAAACATTTAAGCTAGTGTGCACAATTTTGTATATGCCATATGATGACAATGGGAAAATAATATGCACCACCAAAAACTAGAAGGAAATTCAATAAAACATTGATATGGTTATTCCTAAGAGTGTGGGAAGTATCAATGGTTTTTTCCCTTCTTTTACATTGTAAGATTGACGTATGTTCTGACATTTTCATAACAAGAATATTTTATAAGACAAAACACACTTTTCCATTAAACATTTATGTGAAACATAAATTTGTATCTATCTCCTTTTACTTCCAGAGGTTTCCCAGCAAGCCCCTCCACTGGATACCTGTCAAGTTCCTGTTCTCGTGAGTTCCTTTCTTCAGGAAGGAAGGCTCGCATTTCCTTTATCCAGGCTCTTCTAACTATGCCCACTGGTTTTACTTAATCCACCTGGCTGATTTGCCCTCATCCATCTAGCCCAAACTGTCCATAGTCATCTTTCTCCCAGGTCTTACTGATCGGGGATGTTCTTCCTTGTTGCTTAATCCCACAGTGAAGCTATGGACTGGCTTCCTGTGACAGCCACTGTGTGGTCCAAGATCCAGTTCCCTACCCTGTACAGCTGACCCTTGAACGACATGGGTTGGAACTGCGTGGGTCCACTTATACACAGATTTTTTTTTAACAGTAAAAACTACCGTACTACACAATCTGTGGTTGGTTGAATGCACGGATGTGGAACTGCAGAGATGGAGGAACCACGTATACAGAGGGCTGACTATAAGTTATATGCAGATTTTCAACTGCAAGGAGGGTCACCACACCTCCCTGCCATGTTGTTCAAGGTTCAACTGTATACTTCAAAGTAGTCAAAAGGAACCTCACTGCCCTAGCTCTGTCTACACTTTCCTCTGCTTTTAACTTCCAATCTCCAAAAAATTAATCCTTCTCTTAGCATTAAACTAAAAACCGGCAACCTGAATATACCCTCTTATTTATAACAACATAGAAAACTCCACTTTTTACACAGAGCTTCCTTGGGAGGGGGTGGGTGTGACAGGGGAATGATGAGGGAAGGACCACCGTCCCCACATCGCACATCTATGTGACAGTGCCCCAGAACTGTGCCATAAGGCAGCCCTGGGGACTGTAAAGACACGCTGGATATCCAACTCCTAAAGCCATCCTCTACCTCAATTACACACCTAGCGCCACCATAACTATTAGAGCTCACTTACCCTTGAGCTTCACATTAAGTGAGTACCCAGGTAACACATCAGGATTTATTATGAGTTTTCTGTTTGAACTATATGTGCATGCTCACTGAATATATCTGCCCTAATAATGAGGGTGAGTAAGCTAGCCATTATTAAGACCTTACTTGGTGTAACAGACGCTCTGCTAAGCACTTTATATCCATTAGCTAATTTTTTCAACCTATTCCATTGCAAGTAAATGCTGTCATTGCCCCCTAGTTACAGACGAGGGAAGCTAAGTAAGTTGCCTGTAAGCGGTAGATCCAGATTTGAACCCAGGCAGACTTGAGACCACAGTCAGAATTCTCAATCATGGCATTACCCTGGTCTGCCTTCCCACACCATGTAGATCCCCTGACCAAGATGCATAACGAACATGGAGTGCTGTTGGTGCTTAAGAAATTCTGACTATCATCTACAGATAGTTTAGCAAGTTATGTTTCTCTGAATGATAATCATCAGGAACATTCTGTCATATTGGACATGCTGACATTTTGGGGGTGGAAAAATAAGTGGAGGGAAAAAGACTTCTAGAACAATACCATAACCAGTACACCACCCCTCACTGACTACTCAAATCCAAACTCTGGCAGTCCCGTCAGCAAAACTGTCTGCCAACAGGCCTCGTTACAAGAGAAAGGGAGAGTATTGGAAACAGTACCATTTATCCTGCTTCAACTCCTTACAAGGAAAATGGGAGCTATAAACATTTTTGGGAAAATGCCTCAAAGTTTCTAAGCAGCATTTAAAGTTTCTCCCCCACAAACAGATTAAAAATACAATACAACCAACTCAGTATACATTCTAGAAAGCAGCAGAATAAATCAATTGTGTACATGTGGCTTTTTATCAAGATCCCTTTCAGGCCTGTACTGGGGGGCAGGGAGTAGGGGAGAGAATGAGATGACATTTCAATCTTTGACTCTGTCATTTTATTTGTTATACTCCTGCTCCATCATTACCACCACCATCACCACCATCACATAAGAAAGAAGGAAGGGGGCTTCCCTGGTGGCGCAGTGGTTAAGAATCTGCCTGCCAATGCAGGGGACACAGGTTCAAGCCCTGCTCTGGGAAGATCCCACATGCCGTGGAGCAACTAAGCCCGTGTGCCACAACTACTGAGCCTGCACTCTAGAGCCCGCGAGCCACAACTACTGAGCCCACGTGCCACAACTACTGAAGCCCACGCGCCTAGAGCCCATGCTCCGCGACAAGAGAAGCCACCGCAATGAGAAGCCCGCGCACCGCAAAGAAGAGTAGCCCCCACTCGCCGCAACTAGAGAAAGCCCGTGCGCCGCAACTAGAGAAAGCCCGTGCAAAGCAACGAGGACCCAACGCAGCCAAAAGTAAATAAATAAATAGATAAATAATATAAAATAAAATAAAATAAAGGAGGGAAGGAGGGAGGGAGGAAAAAAGGAAAAACCATTGCTCAGTTTTTGAAGCAGCAGCCTCACTGACACGTCTGGTAAAATATCTTAGCAACAATGTCAATATTGTCTCACTCCAGCTAACCATATTAACATTCCACTCTAATCATGATTTCCCAAATATAAAATGGAATGTGCATTACTCACTTTATTCATTCTCTGAGTATCACTGGGAAAACAGCCCTCTAACAATTTCTATAAAGCTGCATGAAAAATTAACAACACTGTAAAAAAATAAATAACTAGATAAATAAACAAACAAATAAATAAATAACATATATATATATCTGTCCTGGGATAAACCATAACGGAAAAGAATATAAAAAAGAATGTATAGGGACTTCCCTGGTGGTCCAGTGGTAAAAAAAAATCCACCTTACAATGCAGGGGACGTGTGTTCAATCCCTGCTCAGGGAGCTAAGATCCCACATGCCGCGGAGCAACTAAACCCACACAACACAACTACTGAGCTCGTGTGCTTCAACTAGAGCCCACGTACTGCAAACTACAGAGCCCACACGCCCTGGAGCCCATGCGCCACAACTACAGAGCCCAGGCACCACAACTATAGAAAAGAAAACCCATACCCCATAACTAGAGAGAAGCCCGTGCGCCACAACGAAAGATCCTGCATGCCTCAACGAAGATCCCACATGCCTCAACTAAGACCTGACACAGCCAAAAATAAATGATAAATCTTAAAAAATATATATATGTATAAATGAGTCACTTCGCTGTACAGCAGAAATTAACACCACATCGTTAATCAACTATACTTCAATTAAAAAATAATTAAACATCAAAATTATATTCAATGGCTATTTGTTTCTGTGTATCTAACTTGCAAGTGTGAGAATAAGCAAATGTTGATGAGGAATCTGCATAAACACAAGAACCAAATAAAATATACTGACAAATTACTTTGATCAAATCCTGCCTCTTGTTATTTCTGTAATGGAATCCTTTCACTCATCTGCTTGTATACCTGTATTTCAAATTCATCTTTATAGGGCTGCCAAGAACAGAGTCTACTAGATAGTGGGGGAGCTCCTTTTCCTAAGAGTTTTCCAAGTTACATACACATACCCCTGCCACAGTTGGCTGGAGCTGGTCCTGCACAGACACAGGAACAAATGGCATGCCAGCGGCTCCCGAACCTGGCTAACCACTGAAAAACCATTAAAAAAAAAAAAAAAAAAAAAATTACAGAAGCCTGAGTCCCACCACGGTGAGTAATGCAGTAGGTCTGGTAGGAATTTGAGTCACAAGTGCCTTCAATGAACTAGCCAGGTTTAGTAATCACTGCACTAGAGCCTGCTCTTGTAAAGCCGAGGTGAATACTGAGTCTCACAGGTACACCCCCTTTGAGTGCACACAGCTTCTCTTCTGCTGGTGGTGGATCCTTGCATTCTGGCCTCACATTCCTCCCCCTCCTCCCTCCCAGCAAACACATGCCACCCCAGACGGCTGCAACAACCGCCCCACAGCACTCCACTAGGGGCTGGCCTACCACACTCTCTCCTCCTGCACCAGATGGAATGGCCAGGGCCGTGTATGCCACACAGACAAGGGAACCAAGGAGACAAAAATATCTGAGATGCCGCCATTTTGGCCTAAGCCAAAAGGAGAGGGTCAAGGGGCAGAAACAAAGAAGCCAGAGTGTATAGAAATTACCATCAATTATAATAAGAGCAAACATTTATGAAATGCTTACAATGGTCCAGGCACTGTTCCAAGCACTTTAACTCACTGAATCCTCAGGACAACCAACAACCCTCAGAGGGAGATGCTGTTATCATCCCCATTTCACAGATGTAAAAATGGAAACAGTGAGGTTAATCAACTTGACCTGGGAATTGAACCCATGCAACCTGGCTGCTATACTGTCCTGATCATAGGGTTTTGGAGACAGAAAGACAAACTGGATTCAAATCCTGGCTCTTCTACTTAGCAGCTGTGCAGTCTTAAGCTAGTTCCTTAACCTCCACTAGTAAGCTACTGTTTATAAGCATGTAGCACACTATCTGATACACAGTAAACACTCAAAGCGCAACTTTTATTAGTACTGCCACATTTTACCCCAGGGGATTCACTTCCTGGTGAACTGCAGTTCACTTCCTAGTTTCTTCAGCACCTTGAAGAAGAAAAACATCTCACCTGCCTCTCACAACATTCGAGTGTAAAAAACTCTCCACGTAAATTCAAATATCTGTATATTTTATTTCCCCAAAACAGATACTATGTGTGAACGCAGAACAAAACAAATTCCCTTCATCATCAACATTATCACGCCTGAAGTTTTAAAAAAACAAGTCTTCGGGGCTTCCCTGGTGGCGCAGTGGTTGAGAGACCGCCTGCCGATGCAGGAAACACGGGTTCGTGCCCCGGTCCGGGAAGATCCCACATGCCGCGGAGCGGCTAGGCCCGTGAGCCATGGCCGCTGAGCCTGCGCGTCCGGAGCCTGTGCTCCGCAACGGGAGAGGCCACAGTAGAGAAGCCCGCGTAACGCGCGTGCGCACACGCACGCACGCACACACACCAAATCTTCCTTTCATTTGACCCTCGTAATTACTCTATGACACAGATAGAGATTGTTACCTTCATTTTTTTAATTAGTTTATTTATATTTTGGCTGCATTTGGGTCTTCGTTGCTGCACGCGGGCTTTCTCTAGTTGCGGCAAGTGGGGGCTACTTTTCGTTGCGGTGCGCAGGCTTCTCATTGCGGTGGCTTCTCTTGTTGCGGAGCACAGGCTCTAGGCACGCAGGCTCAGTAGCTGTGGCTCACGGGCTCTAGAGCGCAAGCTCAGTAGTTGTGGCGCATGGGCTTAGTTGCTCCATGGCATGTGGGATCTTCCCGGACCAGGGCTCGAACCTGTGTCCCCTAAATTGACAGGTGGATTGTTAACCACTGCGCCACCAGGGAAGCCCCTGTTACCTTCATTTTATAGGCAAGAAAACTGAGGTTCAGAAAAATGAAACAACTTTTTCAAAGAGAACTAGTAGGTACATTCAAACTGGAACTCTTACCTAAGTTTCCTGAAGCCAAACCAGCAGAGTGCTTATTCATCTTTAAGATGCTGCTTCCATAAATCAGAAGGAATTTGAGGTACTGTTTGGGGAGCCCGATAACCATGGTAACAATTTAATGGATAGAGGGGGGAAAACCCCAGAATCTCTTAATCTTCAGAATCTTAGAGCTAAGGATGTAAGAAGGTTTAATCAGATTAGCAGCATCAAAACTCTCACACGATGCAGGGAAAGAAAACCGACCTCCCTGAAATAATGACTTATAACCTCAGTCACTTTTCAACACAACTTACAGAATTAAAACAAAATCCTTCCCTTAATCCTATAAAAAATGAAGTCTGAGTTAGATGAATCTTCTTAGGTTTTATAATTCAAAACTAAACATGAGGGCTTCCCTGGTGGCGCAGTGGTTGAGAGTCCGCCTGCCGATGCAGGGGACACGGGTTCGTGCCCCGGTCCGGGAAGATCCCACATGCAGCGGAGCAACTGGGCCCGTGAGCCACGGCCGCTGGGCCTGCGAGTCCGGAGCCTGCGCTCCGTAACGGGAGAGTCCACAACAGTGAGAAGCCCGCGTACAGAAAAAAAAAAAAAAAAAAAAAAACACTAAACATGACATGTTTCACTTGCTTAGAAGTCTAGCTAGTAAACGATCAAAGGTTAACCACTTAACAAAATATTAAAACACCTATTGAAACCAACAGAAAATTAGGTAAATGAACAGGCAGGACAAAGAAAGAAATGTAAATTTTATTTTTGTCAAATACTTATATACTATCTGCCAAGCATGGATTTAAGTACTTTATAAATATTAACTCATATAATCATCATAAGTGACCCATGAGGCACAGAAAGGTTAAGTAATTTGCTCAAGTTCACACACTTACTAAACTATGGAGCCAGGATACAAATCCAGGCAGTGTGGCTTCAAATGGCCCATAAACATATAAAAATGCCTTTGGATTCATTCTAAAGAATTGCAAAATTAAAACAATGAGATATCACTTTTGCCTATTCTACTAGAAAAGATGAAATATTGATAGTTTGATTATAACCTATGCTGATAAGCATGTGAATAAACAAGCATTCTCACATACTGAAGGTGCAACCGTAAATTTAATGGCACCTTTCTGAAGGGCAATTTGACAAAATTTAGGAAAATTATAAATGAACAAACTTATTAACCAACAATTTTTCTTACAACTATCCTTATGAAAGGACAGGGAGTTATGCACAAGGAGATTTACTCTAGTATTGATTGTAATGACAACAAAAAAGATAAAACCATCAACAGGAATAATAAAACAAGTTATAGAATATCTGTCCAATGTAACACTGAGAAACTTTTTAAAAGCCTATATATTAGTATGTGCTAATATGAAAATGTCTAAAACTGTATTCAGTCAACATGGTAACTTACAAAATAAAACACACTGTAAAGTCTATCGGTTTTCTTAAGGATCTATACATGTACATATATGCATGCATACACATATATGCATTGAAAATATCTAGAAAGATCAAATAAACCATTAACATTAATTTCCTTTGGGGAGCAAAAATGGAAGCAGAGAAGAAATGGAGGGTATCTTTACTTTTAATACCATTGTATAGCTTTTTTTAATGATTGTATATTTAACTATTACATTTACGGTGTTTGAGTGACTTTACCAAAAAAAGGATGGATTTACAAGTCTCAAGGACATCCAGCAGAAATGGGCTTTAAGATACAGAAAGAGATATTACAGTGCTACTGAATCCAGATTAAGGCCATGTAAGAATTTCTGAAATAAACTTTCTAGGGAGGGGGGAAAACACTTCTAGAGAAGGAAAAAAATCTAAACAAGTATCCCTGGAGAGAGAAATTATAAAGTAATTCACTGTCTTCTATCTCAGGGATGTGTTTTCCTTTTTATTTACTCAGTGCTAGAGATAAAAATAAGGGAACTAGCCAGAGACATAGTAGAAACTGAACTAGTCTGGAGTCAAAAGCTATACCTTGAGCCCATCTTTGTTTTAACGAGCTATAAGGCCTTGGGCAGTTGCTCAATGTTTTCCAAATATTTCTCAAAAACTGAACACATTGAACTCAATTTCTTAACGTCCTTCTAGATCTAAAACCCTTTATTTCATTACTTTAGCTTAGTTTGAAAAAAAAATCCATGTATCTAAGAATATAAGCCATGGACAATGTTTTTTACACTTAAGACTACAGCAATTTATTAAGGAGATGCTTCCCTGTCTGGAACTATTCCTGCCTGCTATCAGAAATTCACAGGATGAGGGCTCCCAGCACATCCAGGGAGCGGGAAGCGCTTAGACTTTTTTGACTGTGTACGGAGGGAGAATGTTATTAGGTACCATGGAAAACCTAATGACTCATTTGTGTTGGTTTTATGCCTTTATTTTGGTTTCTCTATAAAATAAGTTTCTTAAATATAAGTCAATCAGACTAGCAGATCTCTAGCCTCAGCACAAACATGAAATTTTTAATAATGCAGGAGACATTGCTACCCACTGAAGACAGGCAATGTGACTTTCAGCAACTTCAAGGAAAATTCCCCTACGAGTAACTTTATAAGGAAACCCCACTACTACACACCAGGGCCACACTTGGAAAAGGGAAGAATCAAACTAAAGAGTCTCTCACATTGCCAACAGAAAAAATGTACAAGGACATAAAAAGACAATTGAAGAGGAACTATAAATGGGCACTAAATATTTAAAGAGGTCTTCCGATCTCAAAGAAATGCTAATTAAAAACAAATACATGCTTTAACCTATAAACTTGACAAAGATTATTAAAATCCACAAATACCCAATACTAGAAAGAGCCATGCAAGTAGGCACACTCACACACTGCTTACACAGGTGGCGACCAACACAATCCTCCTGGAAAACAATTTGTCAAGAAGTACCACGAGCTTCTGAAAAGTTCCTTTCCTTTCACTATTAATTCCTTATCTAGAAACATTCCACTAAAATAATCAGAGATTTATACAAAGATATATATTTTCCAGAGGGTTTTTTCTTTATGAATGAGAAAAATATGTAAACAAAATTCACCCAAACAAAATCATGGTATATTGGTACAACAGACTCTGAGGCATTTTTCAAAGAGTAACGACATTAAAAAGGATAAAGCAAAAGATAAGAATTAAGAAAAAACCCCAGGACATTCTTTATCAGTATTTTACAAATTTTCTACAATGAGCAGATATTATACTGGGCATTGATCAAAGGCCCATATTTATTCTGACTTTAACTTTCCTAAAACCAAAATGGATATAACAGTTGATGGCACCTTAAAATTGCTACCAGCCAGGGAATGGCTGTAACATGGCAAGCACTAACCATGCAAACCTATGTTATTACATCTGGTAGAGTGACTAGACAATTATAACCTCCTCCAGGTTTCAGTCAACAGATCACTTAAAGTCCATTGTGGAAGGAAGAAGAGCCCTGAATTTTATCTGAAAGCCTTCCATTAAAACCTCCTTCTGAGATCATGAAAGAATGGCATCAAACTTGCAGAATGCATGTCTGCAGCTTGGAAGAAAATTCCTGGAGAAAACAGTGAAGGCTCAAAAAAATGCTGCAACATCAATGCTCTTAATGGTAGAGAAGATGATGGCATATGAAGAAAAATGAGTATTGACAACTAGGTGAAAAAAATTATTTAGAAGAATCAGGTTCTGAATATAAATTTGAAATACCTTAACCAACTTATTTCATTTTCCTCCCATTTTATGAAAAAGATTGAGATATGTAAAAATAACTTTCTAAAGAAAGGAAATCTTCAGTAAAGTAAGTAATAAAGTATGTCAATTTAATTGACAGCAGTTCTTTCTTCCGTAGCAGTACCCAAAATAATGGTGTGTTTTATAACCAATGAAGTACTGTGTAACATTTATGATCAGAACAATAAAGTGCTATGGGCTGAACTGTGTTCCCTCAAATTCATATGTTGAAGCCCTAACCCCCAACATGATGGTATTCGGAGAAGGGGCCTTTTAGAGATAATTAGGTTTAAATGAGGGCATGAGGATGGGGCCTTCATGATGGGATTTGCATCCTTATAACAAGGGGCACTGGAGTGCTTGCTGTTTCTCTTGCCATGTGAAGATTCAAGTATAAGGCAGCCATCTGCAAGCCAGAAAGAGAACCTAAAACCAGAACCTGATCATGCTGGTGCCTTGAGCTCAGAGTTCTAGCTTCCAGAACTGTGAGAAAATAAACTTCTGTTGTTTAAGCCACTCAATCTATGGCATTGTGTTATGGCCGCCCAAACTAAGACAACAAGAAAATGTGCCATCAGAAGTCAAAATATTTTTAACACCTGGTACTTGGAAGGAAGTTTTCTACATAACCCTAAAGTTATGTAGAAAACTTTCTTGGGGTGGGTTGGTGAGGTGGGGGGCAAACAAGCCCTCACAAAGATACGAGGCATTAACATATAAATTGTTTGATTTTGAGAACCAAATGTAAGATCATCAGGAAGGCAGCAGTGCACAGGTGGCTCTCTTCCATCCTCAACCCAGAGTTTGCATCCTCTTCACCTCTGCTACCAGCCAGTTCCATGCTCTATATAAACTCCAGACAAGTGCCCAAACCATTATAGGTCCCTATGTGTATGTCTTATATCAGAGACATTATTATTACTGAGTACTTTGTGCTATGGGACAGTCTCAGGGCACAAAGAATGTCATCATGTACCCAATGTAGCAGTATGATGCTCCCAAAGTCCCTTAAAAATGGACAACTCTCACACAAACTTTTGAGAATGAAGAATTAAAAATCAGCTCTAAAGTCTTATTTCATCCTGACCCCCATGACAGTGCTGTGGTCACCAGAACACAGGACAAGAATCTCTGATTCTACATTGGCACCACTGATGGCTGATGTGTTATAAACAGCCTGCCACCAAAGGGAGAGGGGGCGTGAGAGACAGACACAGATCCTATATTCCAACTCATGATTTCCAATATGAATAAGGGTTTCTCAATTTGATGCTGTATACCAAGGCTAGGGCTACCCAACGGGTTACCCCTGATGGTCATCTGTCGACTGCAGGACAAATGTAAGGTCAAAGCCCTCAACCCCTAAAGGAAGAATCATTTAGTTTAGATCATCCTGCATGGAAAAAAGAAGTCAACCTAGGTCAGAATTTTTGGTAGCCTATCTCCCCTCTCAGCAACTATGTTTGCCAATAGATTAAATCAAATCCAGTTTTCTACATTTCTGTAGAATACATATAAAATTTATGCAAATAGGTCACATGAAAACTCAAATATGGAGCTTTTTATGAGAATTAAGAAACTATACGTGACAAAACTCTCTGAAGACTTGGTCTATAGAAACTAAGACCATTGGTTTTTTGTTTTTTAACAGTAAAGCAGCTTTCATGAACAAAAATCTGTGAAATGAAATTAGGTTTGACATAAAAATGGACTCTGAATTATTATATTTTTGTATTAGCTTTCTTGTTGCATTTACACATATACATACAAAAAGGAACCCAAGTAAATAAATGTTGTCTGAGAATTTTGCTACATCCTCTATGATGATTTGGATAGGCTGTGACTTGCTAGAGGTTGTATTGGCCATAAAAAGTGGAAGATCCAGGATTTTTTTTTTTTTTTTTTTTTTTTTTTTTGTGGTATGCGGGCCTCCCCCTGCTGCGGCCTCTCCCGTTGCGGAGCACAGGCTCCGGACGCGCAGGCTCAGCGGCCATGGCTCACGGGCCCAGCCGCTCCGCGGCATGTGGGATCCTCCCAGACCGGGGCGCGAACCCGGTTCCCCTGCATCGGCAGGCGGACGCGCAACCACTGCGCCACCAGGGAAGCCCCATGGAATAAGTCTTGATTTCACCTTCTCAGTCCAGACTTTTCTCTAATTACGCCTCTCACAGGAAACAGCTCAGATGGACCAGCCGTGGTCCATTATGTATAGCGCCTGACACACATGATAAATGCTCAGTATTTATGCCCATCCTTCTCTTTCATCCTTTATATATCCCTAAAATGTATGGGGAAGCTATAAAGAGGATGGGCAATGGAGCCTTCCACATATAAAGACCTTTACTAATAAGGATATGTTGAAATGAAACATCTCAGCAACTTTATAAACTGTACTTAGAAATCTATTCTTAAAGCTGCTTGCTAACTCCCGAAATTTCTTTAGTAAGGGGAAAAGCCTCTCAGTTTAACTTCACAAAGAAAAAAGGACAAAATGCAAGTGACATGAAATAGGTTAAAAGGTAAAACAAGTTATAAATCAAAGTATAAATCACCATACAACAGACAAATGACTCAGAGCTGCTTCGGTTTTATCATGAGGGAAAGGCTAAAGATGGCAGAAGAGCCTTTAGAATCCAAAGTCAATGGCAGAATCGGTATTTGGAGAGAGGACATCATGGATAGAAGCTTCTGGAACATCATTCTCTTGCCTGAGATCAACAGGGAAGGAACAAGATGTTTCAGAAGGGTTTTGTTTGTTCTTTAAAGTACCAAACAGTTTTCTCAAGAAAGAAAAGATGTACTGAATATCTAGCAGAAGCCATATGTCAAGCAAGGCACTTCTGTAGACAGGTTATCTTATTTAACTCTGACAACATCCCTGTAAGGTAGCTTAACTAGGTTAAGAAATTTGTCCAAGTACACAGGGAAGTGAACAAGCTAGGATTTGAATTTGCATCTTCAGATTCCAAAGGCTGTGCTTTTTCATGACTCTGACGTGAGGGGTGACAAAGAGAAAAACTGATGAAGGGACCAATTGAACCAGAGGGAACAGCATTCCTACTCCTACTAAGAACCAGACTGTTCCATTCTATGTTCAAATCCTGTCCTACAGGATTTTGCAGAATTTATTTAAATGCTCTGGTAAATAGAAATACAATACCTTTAGACTGAACTATTTCTGCTAATTTTGTTGCTTGGGAAACATTTTTTGAGTCAGTTAACAAGATACCAAATATCCATAGCTCAGCAAGACAGTCACTGCACTAAATTCCTAAATAATAGTCCACAACCACAAAAAAATGGGCAATGCAGCAGAGAATAATCAAAAGCAGCTTCATATTTTCCGGATAAAACAAAGCATCGTTTGTATTGAGGCATTTTTAGAAGGTACCACTGAAAGCCAGACTGCAGCCTGGAATGGCTTAAAATACCACATTTAACAATCACATCAATGGCTTTTAAACTTTAGAGGCAAACAGCTTCCTTTTACTACAAATTCAGAGTGAAGGATTAGATGCAAAGCTAACAGATTCAGGACACATTCAAGATTAGGGACTATCCAATACCTTAATTAACACCATTAATTACAAGTATATTGAGCCAACTAGCTGGGTTTTAATGATGAAACGGTGAAGGTCAAAATTTTTAAATAAATTGCTTCAAACTAAGCCCCCCTGCTGAAAAAAGAACACCAATAATTAAACTGAAAGGAAAAGCCTAATAAACAATTATTTTGGCATATTTAGCAACTTTAATCAGTCTATATTTTAATTGAGACAATACCAGAATTAAGAGTTCACCAAACTTTGCTCTTCTGCCTCAACTTGGAGCTACTGGGCTGGCCAAAAGGTTTGTTTGTTTTTTCTGTAAGATGACTCTAGTAGCACTTAGTTGTCTTTAACTTCATTCGAAACAATTTTGTTAGATTGTATGTGACAGCTGTCATGTCAGCATTCATTTAAAAAAAAAAAGACGTCATAATTGGTGAATTTTTGTGTAGCCATTTTAATATTGAAGATGGAAGAAAAAAAGCAACATTTTCGGCATATTATGCTTTATTATTTCAAGAAAGTAAAAACACAACTGAAACGCAAAAAAAGATTTGTGCAGTGTATGGAGAAGGTTCTGTGACTGATTGAACATGTCAAAAGTGGTTTGCAAAGTTTCGTGCTGGAGATTTCTCGCTGGACAATGCTCCACAGTCAGGTAGACCAGTTGATCAAATCGAGACACTGAGAACAATCAATGTTATATACCATGCAGGAGACAGCCGACATACTCAAAATACCCAAATCAAGCGTTGAAAATCATTTGCACCAGCTTGGTTATGTTCATCACTTTGATGTTTGGGTTCCACATAAGTTGAGCGAAAAAAACCTTCTTGACCATATTTCCGCATGGGATTCTCTACTTAAACATAAGGAAAACATTCCGTTTTTACAACAAATTGCGACGGGTGATGAAAAGTGGATACTATACAATAAGGTGGACTGGGGCAAGCGAAATAAACCACAACAAAAGCTAAAGAAGGTGATGTGTATATGGTCAGATTGGAAGGGAGTCCTCTATTATGAACTCCTTCCAGAAAACCAAACAACTAATTCCAACAAGTACTGCTCCCAGTTAGACCAACTGGAAGCAGCACTTGACAAAAAAAGTCCAGAATTAGTAAACAGAAAAATCATCATCTTCCATCAGGATACCACAAGACCGCATGTTTCTTTGATGACCAGCCAAAAACCGTTACAGCTTGGCTGGGAAGTTCTGATTCACCCGCTGTATTCACCAAACATTACACCTCGGATTTCCATTTATTTAGGTCTTTACAAAATTCTCTTAATAGAAAAAATTTCAATTCCCTAGAAGACTGTAAAAGGCACCTGGAACAGTTCTTTGCTCAAAAAGATAAAAAACTGGGGGAAGATGGAATTATGAAGTTGCCTGGAAAATGGCACAAGGTAAGTGGAACAAAAGGGTGAATACGTTGTTCAATAAAGTTCTCGGTGAAAATGAAAAATGTGTCTTATTTTTACTTAAAAACCAAAGGTACTTTTTGGCCAACCCAATACTTCCACACCAATAGAGGGCAAGTAGGAGAGTTGGACAGGGCAAGAGACTATGGCTTCAAGATTGGCAAAGGCAAAAGGGACACACAGAGATGGAAAAGGGATTAGCCCTTTCTAGGAGGGTAAGAGGCCTTGCCCATCTAATGCTTCCAGATTGGTGTCACTATTTCCAGGGTTAAAAGGAAAAAAACAAAACCACTATCGACAGTGAGATTTGATTACATCGTAGATATTAGATTAAATTAGGTTTCATTTCTTGGAGACCAGTAGGAAAAAAAGTCCAAACAAAACTAGCCAAGCCATGTACTTGCTCTGTGAAAGCAGTAACTATTATAATGAGCTATACTAGATATCTGTGTTGGTTAGCTTTTGAAGTGGAGAGGACCTGCAAATGTCTACAACTGAGACTCCTCCCTAACGCACATCTTGGTGGGAGATGAAGTCCACCTTGCCCTAGAGAACCTAAGAAGTCCAAACACACACTTGCTCAGGCTCTCCTACAGCCAGAACCCAGGCATGGGAACCAGGCTCAGCCCTTTTGATGTACCTGCCCCACACTTTCAATTTCTCCTTGGTTATTCTTAAGCATTTTCACTTTCAGATGAATTTTAAAATCAACTATGTCAAAAAGCAAAACAAAACAGGATTTTTAAGGCAGTGAAAGTACTCGGTATGATACTGTAATGGTGAATACATGTCATTATATACTTGGGCAAACCCACAGGATGTCCCACACCAAGAGTGACCCCTAATGTAAACTACGGTCTTCGGGTGATGATGTGTCAATGTAGGTTCATCAGCTGTAACAAATATACCTCCTTGATGGGAGAACATTGATAATGGGGACACTAGGAATGAGAGGAGGCATGGGGTATACAGAAAATCTCTGCACCTTCCTCTCAATTTTGCTGTGAACCTACAACTGGCTCTAAAAAAAAAAACTACGTCTTTAAAAAGAAAATGGTTGGGAGATGCTGCGCGGAGACCCTCTGCACCCCTGTGAACATGGCGCTGCGAGTGGTGCAGAGCGTGCGGGCTGCGGTCTGCAGCCTGCGCGCCATCTCTGCGCCCAGCGCGCCCTGCCCGCCGCTGCCCTGGGGACTGCGGGCGGGCGCCGTCCGGGCGCTGCGCACCGGCCCCGTTCTGCTGTCGGGTCGTAAATTCACAGACAAACATGAATGGGTAACAACAGAAAACGGTGTTGGAACAGTGGGAATCAGCAATTTTGCACAGGAAGCTTTGGGAGATGTTGTTTACTGTAGTCTGCCTGAAGTTGGGACAAAATTGAACAAAC
>NC_041215.1:65203818-65232296 GCF_002837175.3 Physeter macrocephalus | reverse complement strand
GACAGTGGAGAAAAGTTTGTTAGTTGTATAGTGTCCAGTGAAGAACATTACTATCTTAATTTTGCAATATACTGTGTTTGCTGGTGCTATTTTTATACGGTGAAGCAACAGCCTTGCAGGAAAATAAGAAACAGTTTAATAATATTCAACTTCTTAAAAAAAATAGTTGGGATTTCATTAGAGATTAAATGGCATGTATAGATAATTTTGTAAGAGCTAGTCAGTTTAAAATAATAAATTTGCCCATTCAGGAATACAGTATTTCTTTCCATTTATTCAGGTCTTCCCTTAAGTCCTTCAACAAAGTTTTATTATTTTCTTCAATATAAGGCTAGTACCTTTCTTCTTAGGTTGCTATTTAAAGTTTCTGTTTCTATTATAAAATGGGACTTTTTTCCTTTTCCTTTTCTAAACAGTGCTGCTATACAGAAAAGATATTAATTTCCTATGCTGCTCTTATATCCACTCTAAACTCTTACTAGGTCCAGGTTTGACAACAATACTCTGAAATCTTAAGAGTTCAGTAATTACTTTTAAATTAAGGAACTTTAATGATAGTGACATGAAAGTTTGCTGATAGTAAAGGTCATTTACACACGTGGTAGAAGGTTGTAGACCTCTCTAGAGAGCTTCAAAATAAAGATAACACCTCATCCGCTTGTTTTAGATCAAGGTCCTAACATAACAGCAGGGAAAGAAAAAATAGATGCCCTCGTCTGGCCTTCCCCACATTATGGTTTAATATTGATTTTTGCTCCCTTAGGCCTGACTCAAGGTCAAGAGAACTCATTTGCACTGATGGACTAGTGGAAACAAGGTAAATGTAGTTTCCCAAAAGTTTTTAAAGTTTTTAATATCGCATTCTCCAGTGTGATTCTACAGCCTCCAGAAAATACTTTTTGCTCAGCTATAAGCATTTCCTAGGTACAAAAAAAAAAAAAATCATAAAAAAATAATTTTGCTATTTTTAGAGCTGACTCAATGACTTTCAATAACTTTCAATAATTTAATATCTCACTGTACATAATACTTGAAATATCCTTATATACATATAACTTAAATTTCAGTAACTGCTAAAATTTTACCAATAAAGTGACACTTACTTTTAGGGACAGGCGCTGAGGGTATAAAAACTTTTCAATACTTATGAAAAATATTTGTTTTCTTTTGAAGAATACTAAGTTTAACTCAGTGATTTTCCAAATTCCCAAAATAGGTTCAACATAAAAGTGTAGCTAAAGATTAACTGTAAAAACAATCTACAAAGGATATGAAAAGCTGAACTCAAAATTTTAGACAAATATTTTCTAAATTTCTGTGAGTGTAAGTTCAAGTACGTAAAAATGAATTTTCCTTTGTCTTACAACAAAGATTGGTTTAATTGGAAACAGCAGAGCAAAATTTTTCCATATTGCAGCAGATATTATTACCCAAGTTTCACAGCGGTCTCAGTAGATTAGCCAGCTTTAATTTACAGAGAAACTTAGCTGTGATTTACTTATATAACGAGAGCTGGCACAGAGCTCAACACATGAATGGTCAAATTCCAAGTATTTTCCCCAATCATCTTGTGACATAACTTCATCAAGATTTAAAATTCCATCTGCTTTGTTCCCCAGTGGAATACAACCAGGTTCTAGTTAAGAGAAAAAAGGCATACACCATACAGATGTTTTATAAGAAATGTTCCCATTGCTTTTTCAAGTTGGTTTTTATTAGTGAAAAGCCAAAGTGTGGGAATTACTATGAAGAAATGATTCAGAAAACACAATAGTTGCTCTTAAAGACCAAAGGGGGAAATAAACCCCAAATAATATGCTCTACAACTGGAAAAGTTTCAAACGCAAACAATGTTCACTGTCTGGCCCATCTGAAAGGCAGGGTGTGTAAAATCATTAACATACTGTAATTTCACATGAGTCTGGAACAGATCAAAGAGGATGGTTAGCCTGTTGTGAAAGACTCCATTACTAAGCAGAGAGTTTTGGCTTGGAGACCCTGGCCCTGAGAAAAATAACCCACTGGTTGGCAGCTCCAGTCCAACAGACAGCTTTAGGATCTAACTTTATCCTGGAAATTACAAAGGCATGTAAAGAAGCAAATAACATAGTTCCTAGGATGAGTGTCAGCTGAGCCAAAACTGGGGGAAAATTTGTTGTTGTTGTTTTGTTTTTAAGACAGCTTTTCGAGAACTAAAGAGAAGGATGTTTTGGCCTTAACCCAGCAGAGGGTGAAGGGCCCCCTGGATAGAAATTATGTGAACTGAAAATTCTCCCTAGTAACAATTCTAATTAATTATTCAAAGCTAGGAGTTGATTTTCTAAGGTTAAGAGCTAACTATGGTCTCCCGTTTCTATCATCAAAAACTGGTTTCTTCTTTTCTTTGCATCTGCTTAGCCAGGCGTTAATGAGAGGCTTTTAATGGAATCTTATCAGCAACTTTACAACAAAGTCTCTACTTTTAAGGTTAAGTTTGCCTTTTGCAGGTTTGGTTAAAGGGAAATTAATAATAGTAAATTTGTCAAGGTTCCACATAACCAAAAAGTTTACAAGTCCACTTATTCTTTTACAGAAACAACATATATAACAATATTACCACAAGGCATTACAAGACCTTTTGAATTAAAGAGTTAACTATAATTCAGCCTACTTATTTATACCTTAGTAGAAATTAAAACTGAAGTGTTATTCAATATATAATAACTCAGAAACCAGCCATTCTCTGACTCTGGATTAACATGAGTTTACAGAGTGAAATGGCACATTTCAGGGAAATCAATCCATGCTAACAGATTTTTATTGTGCAATACAGGTAGATAACATGTAGTTTTTCTGGTGAGTGGTCACCAAAATAACCTTACAGTAGCTTATCACACGGAATGCAGTGTAGAGTCACAATGACCACATATGCACCAGAACTCTACAAACAGGAATGAAATCCAAGCCAAATTAAGTAGCTCTCATCATAATGAAAACTAGCAGCCTGGCATTGAGTGTGGCTACACCTGTTAGGGTGAAAATTTGATACTCAAAAGATGAGGACCAGTCAGCCAGCAGTTGGTCAAACATATAAAATGCAAGCATGCGTGGAAAAAGAGAAAGCGCTTTCTAGAAATCAAATTCCTGGACACACCTGCTCTCCCTCAATGTCTATAACTCTGCCTCTGGATCTGAATGACCTGTTAAAATTATGACCCTTACAAGTCTTCTGGGAAAGGATTTGGTTCAGAACCCAAACTCAATCTTCAGAGTCACTTCCCAGGAGAAAGCTCACGAATATATTTAGTTTCTCATGGCCTCCAGGTTGCTGTTTCTTCTAACCCATATCACTTCTCTGACCCATTCCCAAGGCAATAACATCTGCCCCACCTGGATTAAGTGTGGCCTTGCTGGCTCACGCCCACCATGCTTGCTCAGCTCAACTTAATCCTGGACACATACCTGTTTCCTTCTTGCTTCCCTTTCCTCCCTCTCGGCTCTTCTTCAGCACAGCTTTTAACATTTTCAACACTCTTTTGCTTCTAAAGAGAAAAGGAGGAGAGGGAAGAGAAATTAAGTATTATAAATTGGACCATAACTTGCATATTGACACAAACGGTAACTTGTCTTCAAACAAACAGATCACTTAGGATAATATAAAGGTACCTTGAGTTTTACATTAATTTTCTATGAATAAACTAACATGGGGAACTAAATGCTAAAGACACAAGGAGTGTTTTATAATGTTTAATGAAGTGATCAGAAGTTCACCGTCTTGTTATAAAAGTTAAAAAAAACAGTGCATTCTCAGCATTCCACATCTAATTAAGGTTATGAGGCTAAATCTGTACCCATTACTGTAAGATATCTGGCATAGGAATGTGGGTCTCCCAACCCCCATTCATCAAAAGAAAACATTAAGACAGAATCAAAAAGATAATGGTTAAGAAGGAAAGCTACATGGTTAAAGGCATGTTTTACAGGTGCTACTGATTATATAACCATAAGGAAAACATTTTGGAAGGTTAATCAGAATGAAACATACCTTAAAAACATTTGCAAAATAAATATAGTGGGAACACATTTCAACACTGATGTCGGGGTGTCTGATCAAACAGCACACACTGCAGTGGGTTTTTACCACATATTGTTATGACTTTTGGGCAGGGGTTGGGGGAGGTAAGAAGAACAGGCCTGCCGGCTGAATCGTTTAAATAATGAGCTGTATTTTTAAGCAGGGTTGTACTGAGCACGTAAAAACAACACAATGGCCCAGGTCTAAGATGAAACATAAAACCACCCCTCTAGCAAAGAGACAGACAAAAGGACCATTATTTCATCAGTTAGTCAGTCTCTCCAGCTCTCTCTTCCCTCCACTAACTCAGATGAGATGGCTAGACAACGCAAAAACAGTAACAAATCTGAGTGGGTTGTGTTACCATCACACCCTTGTTAAGGCACTAAGGAGAAGCAGGTAGAAGAAAGCAAGTAGCTTTCTGCTGAGGAAAACAAAGAGGGGATGACCCCTCTGTAGAAAACCTGCTTGTTAGCATCGAGGCTTCCAGTGGTCTCTATATAACGCCCGGCACAAGTGCTCGACCCCAGAGTTGAGCCGAGGTTTTGTGGAGCCCACTGAGAGGGAGGAAGGGTCCCAAAGTGCTGCCATGCACAACATAAGCACACAGGGTGACCTTTCTTATCATTGGGTCCAGGCCTGTATTTATTTTTCCAAGCCCTTTGTTTTCCTGATGAAGAAACAGAGACCCTGGGAGGCTGACTTGCCCCGGGGTCACGCAGCTAATTAACAGCAGGGCCAGAATCCAAATCTGCAGACTCCCAGCAAGGGTCCTCCTTTTTCCCCAGTGCTGGCCTCTCTGCTTAGAGCAATGAAAGCTTTGCAAAACAGCAAGCAAACAATCAAAAAAATGAACAACAAACCAACCAACCTGAAAGATACTAGGAAGTAAATATCTTAAGCAGAATTTGGAGAAAGCCATAGTGAAGCTTATTAGGGTTAAATCGTTTTACAAACAAGTCTTTACACACAAAAGGAGCATGGCTTGGAGCCTAATTCTTTTTTAAAATGCTACTTGAATGGACCCCTGTGAAAAGACTTGGGTTTCACGTAAAGGGCAAACACCGAATCTGGAAGTGGGCCACAGTGTGCTTCCATAGGGGAGCTGTGAAAACACAAATTTCTCCTGACAGCCATGCTTGAAGGAAACAATGCAAAATGTTGTGGCATAAAAAACAGTAGGAAAAGTTAAAAAATAAATAGATGCCTGGTAAGCACAGACATTTTCTTCACCAAATTTAAAAAAAAAAAAAAATCAACCAACCCTTCAGGGTTTGTCATTTAGCAAAGACTACATACTAAAGAAATAAGAGAAAAATATCAATGGAGCCAGGCCAGCAAAGCTTGGCCAAGGTCCTTAGGAAACTTTTCCCCTGTGTTTCCCTGGATCACTGAACAGCTCAGGCCCCACCACGGTGATGAAGCTGCCCCTGATTAATCACCCTTGTCACCACCAACCCACAACAGATCTACAATGCCACTTGGAATACACAGCCCACAGGGCAAGGACTGGCAGACACGGACTTGGGCATCTCATCCCAGACACCTTAGATGTCTATTTTTGGGAGCTCAGCTGTTTTCAGGATAGTGAAATCTTCTCCATCAGGGGTCTCAAGTGAAGAGGCTATCAGATATTCGCTATAAGTTCTTCTCCCAGTTCTTGTTTTCCTCCCTCAATAGTAACTCAAGGGAAAGAGCTTAAATTTATACTCTAAAAGATATTCAAACTGCACATGGAGAAACTTTAACTGATTATATCTGGGTGCAAAAATTAAGGAACCCCCATACACACACAAGCTGGAAAGGAAAAAAAGAAGACTGCTCCCCGTGGGTTAAATTCTGAAATTAATACAGATCAGAGTAGAGCTGTGCAAAGTCCCAATCAGTCATGGCCTGAAAGATGTAACTGGAACGTGACATTTATCAACAGACCCTTTAAAGACTATGCCCATCTGAAGTGAGGTGCTCAGAAAAAGCCACTATAGTAATAGGCTGGAGGGGCCAACATTGGCAGTATAGTCCAGAGAAGATTATCTGCATACCTGACAGTACCTGTGAACTTAAAAATACATACTCCCACATCCAGTTCTGGAAATAGACCCATCAGGCTATCGGACCCAGTGCTATTAAACACTGGCATCATAACTACTTCCCCTTCCTCTGATCCTGTTCTCAATGAGCAGTGCCTCTTAATTGGGCTTTTTAACCTAACAACAGTGGGAGAGAGTGTGCTGGTCTAGTCCACCCAACACAATTGTCTAGCTTGTTGACAGACATGATTCTGGGAATTAATAAACCAGTGTTCTGGCTTTAAACAAAAGCTCTCATGAGCTTTGTTCAAGGGAGTCACTTTGCCAAGTATCATCTATTTAAGACATAAAGAATATTAAGTTTCTGATACCAGTTTGAGTACCAAAAGGAAGACAGTGGTAAATTCTTGAATGCAGATGCCACTGTGAAGCAGTCTTATGAGGGCAGCCAGCGGGCTCTCCCTGAATGACACGTGCATCACTTCCCTTCCTGTAGCAACTTCAACTACTGACAATTTTCCCCTAAAAAGGGTGAACACTGCCCTGCTACAGAAGTGAACCACATAGAAATGATGCAAACCAGCCTTCCAGACACACAAAAAAGAAACTGCCAGAAGCTATCAAGTTCCTACTAGAGGACCATACATGTAAGGAAGTTCTTATGGACAAGCATAATAGGATAAAACAAGAAATGCTGTCCTTTTTCACTTTAAATACTATAGATCAAAAGGCACAGGTGTAACTCAAATAAATACTGGCCAAATAGAATCCCTCAATTTCTGCCCCATAAAACTTTAGCCTCTATCACACAAGTAGTATAAATATATGGCTGGATTTAAGTATTTAAAAATAAATCTTTGATGGCAACTCCCTGGTGGCATAGTGGTTAGGAATCCGCCTGCCAGTGCAGGGGACCCGGGTTCGAGCCCTGGTCCAGGAAGATCCCACTAAGCCCGTGCGCCACAACTACTGAGCCTGCACTCTAGAGCCCGCGAGCCACAACTACTGAGCCCACATGCTGAAACTACTGAAGCCCGCGCCTAGAGCCCGTGCTCCTCAATAAGAGGAGCCACCACAATGAGAAGCCCGCGCACCACAACGAAGAGTAGCCCCTGCTCGCCGCTACTAGAGAAAGACCGCACGCAGCAAGGAAGACCCAATGGAGCCAAAACTAAATTAATTAATTTTTTAAAAAGAGAATGAATAAGCCCTATTTAAAACTAAAAAATAAATAAAAATAAATCTTTGAAAAAGCAGAGAACTTCAGCTCTCATTTCTTTATATATTTTTGAGGAAGAGAGAAAAGACCAGCCTCTAGATTACAACTGAAATGATCTAATGGGAGAAAATTTCCTATAATGTTCATTTAAAAGAAAATAAAATATGAGTATATGACATTATACCTTTAGGTCAATGATCCGAAGTCACCTAAATTTCCTTATTTTTCTACTATCATTCGACACCTAAGTTTCCTAAATGCCATAGATTCTTCTTTTCAAAACCCACAGAAGTTAAACCAACTACTGAGCTTACTTTTACTTCTTAGATTTCTCCTTTAACACATAAACTCTTTGGAGATAGGCACAATGTCTCCATGCTATGTGTTAAATGAGCATTCTGCAGTGATGACAAGGGTATATAAAATATAACAAAAGTTATCCTAGATTAAACAGTGAGATGATTTTAAAATAAGAGAAAAATCTATTTCAGTTTGCAATCCCAATGGCAGTATCATAACCATGACCACCTTGTCTGAAATCATAGAATAACACCAGCCTTAAAACTTTCCTCTTCTGGAGTGCCATACCACCTATTTATGAAATTTCAAATCGACTCCTTGAGCTGAGGGCGGGGACTATGTTTATTCTTTAATAGATACAAACAGAAGCCGGAACACAGCCTTCCCACACACTCTGTTCTCAATATTTGTTGACAGATTTAACTAGGCTGCAATGAACACAGATGAGCCATTTCCTCCAAATCAAGCAATTAACCAACATTTATAGCAGTTTATAAATTACAAAGAATATTCCTATATATTCTCATTTGCAAGGAATGCAAGAAAACAGTTAAATCCAAGAGATAATGAGGAAATTGGGAGGAAAATGCTGCATTTCATAATGTCCCTTCACGTCCACACCTGAGTCAGCCTTAAAATCTCAAGATAATAAACCCTTATTATCCAGTTATCCTGGACACCTAAACACACGCTCTGTGCTCACTCCACTGAAAGGAGCTTCTTGCATCAAACCATCCATCTGACCTCAAAGCAAAGCAGTCTCGGAAGGTGCCTCCTTTCTTTTGCCAAAATAAATAAAGCCAGAGTAGCAATATCTACAAGTGAAACACTGGAAAGTAAGATGCACATGATCATTAAGAAAAAAAAAATTTTTTAAGAGAAGAGATACATCAAAAACATCCTCAATTTTAGGGGCTCAAAAACGTCTCAACCTAATAAGATTAAGACACACCTACACGATAGCCATGTCTTCTGTAGTACTGCCTTTAGAACTTTCCTTTGCATTGGCAACCTTTAGTGTTTATCAAAAGAAAGGAAAAGGGTGGTGGTGATGGGTGGGGAGGTGCTGTCTAAAGCAGCCTACAGAATAAATAATACAGTAGAGAGGAAGTAAGAGAAAACAAAGCAGGACAGAGACCACAAAAGGAAACAAAGCCCTGCTAGAGGGGGCAATGGCTGCTGCTGGAAATTCACGGAAAACTGCCTTCTAGAAGCTTCCTGAAAGCAAGAGCCATATCTTGACATTCTTTTAAAGATCCCAAGAGGATGGGGAAAAACCAACTCTTGATGAATACTTGAAATTCCAGGAGGTCTCTCCCATTCCCCAACCCACCCCCCCGCCCCCCGGTAGTGGAAGGAGCCTAGGAATTAGGAGACCTGGTCCTGGCACTGTGACTGGGAACAAGTTACCAAACTTCTCTAGGATTCAGACGCCTCATCCAGGAAAGCTGAGGGGGAGGAGAAGGGGTTATTGGTCAAGAAACCAGAAAGCAATTGTGATGGTAAGTAAAAAAGCGGCCCTTGGCGATGCTTAACATGCAGAGCTGGGAAACAGGACATCATTATCATTCGGCTGTGATTTATCCCCTAAGACACATAGACCCAACCATTTGGTCCTCTTTATTCAAAGCCATTCTGTAAATTGTACCTCTAATTCTGCTGTTCTTTTCTTTAGAGTTAGGTTTGTCTTATACTCAAACCTGACGTCTTTTTGCCTAAGTTATTAAAAGCAAAGTAAATGGGGCTTCCCTGGTGGCGCAGTGGTTAAGAATCCGCCTGCCAATGCAGGGGACACGGGTTCGAGCCCTGGTCCGGGCAGATCCCACATGCCGCTGAGCAACTAAGCCCGTGCGCCACAGCTACTGAGCCTGCGCTCTAGAGCCCGCGAGCCACAACTCCTGAAGCCTGCGCACCTAGAGCCCGTGCTCGGCAGCAAGAGAAGCCACAGCCATGAGAAGCCCGCGCACCGCAATGAAGAGTAGCCCCTGCTCTCCGCAACTAGAGAAAGCCCGCGCGCAGCAACGAAGACCCAAGGCAGCCAAAAATAAATAAGTAAAATAAATTTATTTAAAAAAAAAAAAAAAAAAAGCAAAGTAAATTTACAGTCCCAAGTAATATGAATGTAAAAGAGTTCTGGGCATGAAGTTTGAACTCAAATGTTTAAGTTCTGATGCACAAAATTAAGTGGAAATTCCCTATTAGACTGAAATCATTTTCAACCCATATTTAAAATACTCTGTAGAAAGATATACAAGTTGTTTTGAGAAAAGTGTCCTTAAAAATCTGACTCTCCTAAGCCAGTATTTCAAGTTGCTAAAAAATTACTATATACAAGTTTGTTTAAAGAAGTTTTCATTTTGATAACACTTGGTAAAAAAGAAATTTCACTTTTGGAAGAAAATATGAAGAAGCTACCTGTTTCTGGCTACAAGAGCCATTTTTCTAGATTGTGAAGGGATCTGTTCCAGTCAGCTTTGAACACTATCTCATCCATAAAGCCTTCCCAGGCCATGAGAGTCAAAAGGTATCTTTAATTCCACATCCCACTTTGTACTTACAGATGGTTATCAATCAAAATCACAGTAAAAAAAAAAAATGAACTCTACAAATCCCCCATGGCACCTAAAAAAGTGCCTTACATGCAACAAACACTAAATAAATCTCCTTAAATGAAAGAATAGCAGGGTTGTTATGGAGGGGAAATCAAAATCAATAGCAATTCTCTCCCACAAGGGATTTGGACTAATAATGTAAGAATTCTTCTGATACCAAGTACTAATTTCCAAGTTTATGGCCAAAGTTATCTGACTTACACACGATGAACAGCACATCTCCATAGCAGGACCTGTTCTGTTATCAGGCCTTCAGAAGCACCAGCTGCAGGCAGGTTATATTTTGGCGTTTCGAATATGCATACAGAAGGGATAAGTATAATAACAGAAAAGCCAAAACCTGAAAGCAATACATTCTGCCTCAAACCAGGAAGGGCTCAGACAGGGAAATAACCAAGGGCAGTGTTCCTGGCAATAATCATGCCTCCCAGGCCAATGGCTCTGGAGCAAGATTGAGCACCAGTCTTGCAGAAAGCCCCTGCTCATCCAGAAGCTGTCTTCACCCGGACGTTCCCCAGCCAAGCACCCACCTCCCAACCTAACAGCAAAACACTACCTAACTAGAGGACAAAATAACTGTGACATTATTACCATCACCACCACCATCTAGACAGTCACAAATACTTAATCTATTAGAGAAAGCAAAGACAATTCACAAGCCCACTTCAAAACCCACCTCAAAAGCTTCCTCTTAGAAGCCTTCTGGGTCTTATTTTAATTGCTCACCCACCTGCTTCCTCCACTAGTCTGTGGGACTCTGGATGGCCAGACCTTGCTCTGCTTCACCAGCAAGCACAGTATGCTTTCTCACTTCAATATCAATGGATACATCGGGGAGGAACATAATTTTTCCAGCTATAATTCTCAAAGGAAATAACTGTACCTCAAAACACACTGCCAGCCTAATAAATTTAAATAAATGTAACATCCTCATTTAAAATGCAAGGCTCATGGGACTTCCCTGGTGTCGCAGTGGTTAAGAATCCGCCTGCCAATGCAGGGGACATGGGTTCGAGCCCTGGTCCAGGAAGATCTCACATGCCGCAGAGCAATGAAGCCCGTGCGCCACAACTACTGAGCCTGCGCTGTAGAGCCCGCAAACCACAACTACCGAGCCCGCGAGCCACAACTACTGAAGCCTGGAGCAATGAAGCCCGTGCGCCACAACTACTGAGCCTGCGCTCTAGAGCCCGCAAACCACAACTACCAAGCCCGCGAGCCACAACTACTGAAGCCCGCGCACCTAGAGCCTATGCTCCACAACAAGAGAAGCCACTGCAATGAGAAGCCCGTGCACCACAACAGAGTAGCCCCCGCTCACCACAACTAAAGCCTGCATGCAGCAACAAAGACCCAACGCAGCAATCAATCAATTTAAAATAAAAATAAAATAAAATGCAAGTCCCTGAGCAATGGAGGAACTTGTCCTGACTCTCCTGAGCCAGCAAGTGGCAGAGACAGGGTTACAACCCAATTTCCCAATTAAGGAATAAGCATTGGGCTAGCAATTGCAGGTTTTTCATTCTACACACATTCCTGAGTATCAACTCTGTGCCAACCAAAGAGGAGCACAAAGAATGATATGATGGAGGAGGAAGACAACACTGTCAACAAACATGAGCAGGAAGCTACAAATCCATGCCTCCATTTTCTCTATAAGGTAAAACTAAGGTATGGAGGAAAAGAGAAGGTTCAGAATAGCCCTTGTAGAGGAGAGAAAGGCAAGCACAAGATGAGAAGGACAGCTGAACAGTTTTGATTGCCAACCAAGGCTGCAGAGCAAGACACAGCACCAAATGATGAAAGTGGGCAACTCCATCCTCTGATGCTCAGCCCCAGGAAAGAACCATCTGGAGGACAAGAGGCTTGATCAGTAATCGGGTGTTTGCAGCATAGGCGCAACAAGATTGGTAAGGGTGCTCGTACAAGAGTACTCAGAGTGGGGCTTCCCTGGTGGCGCAGTGGTTGAAAGTCCGCCTGCCGATGCAGGGGACACGGGTTCGTCATAAAAAAGAATGAAATAGGGCTTCCCTGGTGGTGCAGTGGTTGAGAGTCCGCCTGCCGATGTAGGGGACACGGGTTCATGCCCCAGTTGGGAGGATCCCACATGCCATGGAGCGACTAGGCCTGTGAACCATGGCCGCTGAGCATGCACGTCCGGAGCCTGTGCTCTGCAAGGGGAGAGGCAAAAAAAAAAAAAATAAATAAAAAGAGTACTCAGAGTGGCGTGCCATGGAATCAAGGCTGGACAGGAAGCAAGTGGAGGCCTGAGAGGAAGGACCGCCAGAGAGAACAGGGATGGTGTCTCAAAGAGATCAAAGAGCAAATACAGTAGGACTAAGTCAATGAGGAAGCTGAAAAAGGCCGTCTGGGCTTAATTTTATATCTTTGGATGTGGAACAATTCCAGACAATGTTAAAGCCCACATGATGGCCAACAGCACGGTTTGCTGAAGTGGAATGTCCTCAAGTGAAGGTTGGAGGCAAACAAGTCAAGGCACTTGATTCTCGGTCTGGGGAAGGGCCATTCAGATGCTTCCTGCAGTAACACAGGCAGGATGAGGGATATCAACCACCACCCTAACAGCTATTATTTACTAAGTGTTTACTGTGTATCAGGTGAGTGGAAGAGCTTTACATTCATATGTAATCTCATTTTATCCTGAAAAAAAAAATAATCTATGGGACAGTTTTACTGATTCCTTTTTATTAATAAGGAAGCAAAGGCTTAGAGGGATTAACAACTTTCCCAAGGTTACACAATTTGTAAAGGTGAAGCTGGGACTTGAACCCAGTTCTGACGTGAAAGCTCAGGCTCTGACCTGCTGCCTCCAATGAACTGAGGGAAGGTGGGACAGGGAGGTGACCAGGAGAGCACAGAATGCAAGTCTAAAGGACAAAGCGGCTTTTGTATGAGGGTGAAAGTACCGTTGTTGTGGACCCAGCTGAGGAGAGCTGGGAGAAAGCCAACGCTGAGCCACAGCGGCCATGAGGCCAAAAGCCCGTAGAGAACCACCTAGGGTTTGACTATGAACCACAGACTTTGCATGTGGTCCCATCCTTTCTCAAACAGCTCCGCGCAGGATGTGACCAGGATCACAGGATGCTCCCCTGTGGAAGGTTTATAGCAACTGGAGACCCCAGTCCCAACCCTCATATGGCGGTTAGCTCCATAACAACCACCCTCTGATTACATCCTCTTTTCTTTTCCCTTCTCCTTCCCGTTAAGTTTTCCTCTTGTATCACACAACAGAGCTATGAACCTGACCACCTTCTTGATGTGTGACAATTACAGGTCCCTGAGTAAAGGTAGGAGGCATTACATTAACAAAATGACCTTGGGCAAGTTATTTCACCTTTCACGGGCTCATCTGTCTAACAGGAACACTGCTCCCTTTCCCGTTTGACAGGACAATATCAAGTCTCTTCCACCTGTAGGTGCTATCACTGTAAGGGGGAAGATTTATTTCTTGTTCATAAGGGCCACTGTAATCACAGTAGCTGATAAACCATCACCACAGATGAAAAAGGAACTCCTCTGAGGAGTCTATGGCATGGGTTGATGATAAGCCTCTAGTATGAAAGGAGAAGAGACCTTGAAGACATGTCAGAAAGTCCATTTTTCAAAAAGTGTAAAGGTACTCAATCAATCAGTGCCAGCTGAATGAAGCCTCGTATCATAAATCTAAAGAAATTAAATTTTTTAAATTGCCCTGCAACTGGCCTCAAAGTGAAAAAGGTCAGACAACTTCAAAGATGCCCCATGAAAGGCAGCTATTCATTACACAAAGATTTCTTGCTTACGGAGCTGACAGATGGATCTTTCTCTTAAAGCCCCAGAATATAAGACATCAAAATCCCTCCTCCACTTCTGTCAGTGACTTGCTATGATGCTCTGAACAAGGTTTTAACCTCCCCAGGCCCTGATTTCATTAAGTTGGGAGTTTTCAATACCCATGTAGTTTTTTTAAACTCCCCCAGGTGATTCTGATGTGCAGCCAGCAACATGTATTTAACACTAATTATATTCCAGGCCCTGCTCTAAGCACTTTACTTTTATATATATACACACATACACACACACATATGTATGTACGTATACACACACACACACACACACACACACAGTCATTTAATCCTCACAACCGCCCTCTGGGGAAGGTACTATTAATATCTCCATTCTGTGAAGGCACAGAGAGGCTGGGACTTGCCCAGGGTCACGTAGCTCATGGGGGCCCATCCAAGCAGTTTCGCTCCAGACCCTGACCATGAAGTCCCTATCCTATGCCTCCTTTTTTGGCTAAAAATGAGAGACGAGCTCCCAGAGGCCTGGTGAGGTGGTAAAACAGACAAAACTGTCAAACAGGGGGAAAAAAATCATCTTTGGCCACATATACACGTGTGCACACACACACACACACACACACACACAAACACAACCCCCCACCACCCCCAGAGAGGCATCCCATGCCTCAATCTATCTTGAAAAAGAGAATCTACCTCTATTGAAAGACACCTCCTGTCCACTCCCTCAAGTTCTGCTAGGCATCCATCTTATCAGAGTTACTTCAAACTACAGTGTTGTCAATGTATATGATCTGGAGGCATCACACAACAAAATACATACAAAAAAAGAGCACACTCTTCAATTCATGAGCTCACATGGGGAGAACACGGAGATGGGCCATACTGCCAACGAGGAAGATTATTTGGGGGCAGAGACCTCTGTGTCACATGGGCAATGCTTCCCCTATTCCTAACACTTACCCGGAAACTCAGAACTACGTTACTCAAGAGGAGCTCAAAACAACAACAAAAAAAACTGCCCATTTCTCACTAGAATGAACTGTATGAAGCTTATTAAAAGGTGATGGGCTGGGGCAAGGAATGGCCTGGTGCCCAAGCTTTCCTTCTCTGGGCTGTTTTACACAGTCCAATAAATGTAATATGGTCTTAACCTTGGACATCAAGTTCTAAAATAAATTAGGGAATGCCTGCAGTGATAATGCAGTGGAGAGCTGAATCAAATTCATACAAGCCACACAGGATCATCTCTTCCCACAGCTAAAGCAAATATCTCAACACATGGATCACCGTGCTCTTATCTGAAATTTGTAAGGGAAACCATTCTGGGCCATAAACATTTGGCTGCAGTAAGCAATCTCCAAGTGCGACTGCCACAGGGGCCCATGAGAAAGATCACACAGGAACGGGTGTGGCTTTATTTTTTAATCCATTCCAACAGCCCCAAAATGGGGGAATACCAGAGCTCTAGATGATAAAAGTCAAAGACAACTCATGCTAGGAATAAAAGCCTAACATGTAGAGTTTTTTTGTTTTTTTTTTTAATGTTAACAAATCCAGTCTCAAAGGAAGATAGGAAAGCTCATGCTAGGAATAAAAGCCTAACATGTAGAGTTTTTTTGTTTTTTTTTTAATGTTAACAAATCCAGTCTCATAATACAAGGGTGCCATCCAAGGCAGGAGCATGTGACCTTTTAAGTGCCATGGGCTGCTTCAGCAATCTAGACCCTCCAATCAGAATGTTCCTGAGTGATTTTGACATAGAAAATGCGATTACAAAGAAAATCAATTATATTGAAACAGACATCAAAATATTTAGAAAACAATCTGTGATAATAGTAATGTGTGCTTCTTAATGCATAAATAACATGACATAAGAGCAGGTCTGGGGCTTCCCTGGTGGCGCAGTGGTTGCGCGTCCACCGGCCGATGCAGGGGAGCCGGGTTCGCGCCCCAGTATGGGAGGATCTCACATGCCGCGGAGCGGCTGGGCCCGTGAGCCATGGCCGCTGAGCCTGCGCGTCCGGAGCCTTGCTCCGCAACGGGAGAGGCCACAACAGAGGAAGGCCCGCATACCACAAAAAAAAAAAAAAAAAAAAAAAAAGAGCAGGTCTAAGAGCTACTGTAGTTTTCTGAGTGGTAGGCATAACTGATAGCTTAAACTATCTCCCACAATGTGATACAAAAGTTTAATTTCTAAGTGGCAAAGCCACAGGTGCTCACAGTACATGGTTTATGGGCCCCTTTCATGATTGGGGGGAAAAAAAACACATTTTGGCTAGAGGATAGTGAAAATAAAAATGTACTTTTTTTTCTTCACCCACTCACCCACATTCACAGATCCTCTGAAGTGCATCCAATGACCCTAAAAGTTAAGGACCCTGACCCAGAGAATCAGAGTCAGACCCAACGGAACAATTACTTAGACTTGCCAAAAGCTCTGCTAATAGCCCAGGAGTTTCTAGAGAAACAGTAGCTCAGTTTTATACCACTCATGGAACAACTGAAATTCAGGAAATTAAATGGTAACTTACTAAGTGGCACACATTAGCAGGACTGGGTATTCCACATATGCACCACTCTTAACATTTAAATGCCAAGTTCCATGATTAGTTTTCAGAGTAGTCTGTAAAAGTTCTATTTAACAAGGAAGTCCATCACCACCAAATTACTCACTCACTCACAATAGCCAGCCTGGCGTTCCAAGAGAGAGAGCTGTAGAAATTTACAGCGTGAGACAATATTCAAAACAAGGAAAGCCAGGGTGAATATTGGGGACAAGTGTGTTTTACATTGGTTTTATTGTTTTCATGGATGCTCTTCTTACCCTGTTAAAAGGTATTTAAGGTCTAGCAAGTATAGTCTTCCAGTTAACTGGATCAGGCTTCCTAGTGAGACTGGTACCCAAGGCTTGGCCTCTTCTGCCCTCTCTGCTTCATACAGTCAGGCCATTCCCCAGCTGCATGCCTTCACAGGGGATGCCCTATGAAGATAAATATAATTCAGAGTCCAAAATACATGGACTTACGCTGGCCCATTGCCAATTTCTCATGGCTCCTGGGTAACTGAGATGGTTTTTGTTTCCATGATTAGGAACCTACAACAGCTGCTAAAGTGTAATACTTTTTCTAGACTAATAAAATTACCTAAATCTGGCTCATTGTTTCAGCTGTGGCACCAGCCACACTTCCCAGAAAGATGAAAGCCTTGTGCAGTTTCCAGAAGAGCTGGGATGGTAGCTCTGAGCTAAACTGGAGGCATTCAACCCCAACCCAACAGCAAAAAAACACATCGACGAAGTTCTGAATTACAGAATTCCTATGCATGGAGATTACAAACGTTATTTTTAGAAGTCAGATAAAACTTTACTCAAACCTATGAAGTTCAAGCTTTACACTTGAAGTTATGTGACATGCCAGGTATGACATCAGATTTTTTTTTTCTCTAAAACACAGTGACAGGTTCAATTAAGACCCTTTAACTCTGCAGTGAAACCTTTGATCATGGATTGTCACCACCTCTCAACACATACAGACAAGTATGAAATATATCTCAGACCTAAGGAACAAAATCCGTACTGTGAAGTGGCATGGAAACCACACATGCACATACATATACACAGAGATCACTCTCCTTTCAAGTTGGGGGGTGAGGGGATGAGCTGCAGAAACTACTGCAAACTGGAAAGGTTCCTTATACACAGTACATGAACACAGTTACAAAGTTATTTCCTAAATATGTGTGTGGTCCCAATGCCTTCTTAAAGGAAAAACAGCCCAATTAGAACCCAGTGGAACACATGTTTCTTGAATGACTTTGAATTAGAGACAGTAGATGTGAAGCTGTTCTAGATAAAATGAAGATGTTGCACAGATGTACTAGGTTGTCACGGTCTCACTGAAACATCTTTCTGGTACAGAAAAATATGCGAGTCTGCAACAGAGCTGGATATAAAATAATAAATACCTGGCCCTTGTCTTTATGTAGTCCAACTTCCCAAGCCAATTCCCTTATTCCTTCTCACAAACCTAATAAAGCCCATACTTCAATGTACTTGTAACTCACTGACAACCACAAAGCCATTCATCTCCAACTCAGACTTATGTTATGACTTTTTACAATTATCTCTTCTTCTCAATACTGTAAATCTGTAACAAACAGAAGACCTTTACTCCACGAATCCAACAAACCACCATAAAAATAACAGCAGAGGTGGGGACACAAACGCACCCAGTAGCAGGCACTGTTAACGTTTTTCACTGTAAAGTGTCTGGTTTAGTCCTCACAGCAAGGAGCAGGTAGGGACTATAACTGTCCTCTTTGATGAAAGGAGGGGATAAAGAGATTAAGAGTCAGAGAAACTTCGTAGCCTGCCCAGGCCACACCTTTCC
Source organism: Physeter macrocephalus (assembly GCF_002837175.3). Taxonomy (NCBI): domain Eukaryota; kingdom Metazoa; phylum Chordata; class Mammalia; order Artiodactyla; family Physeteridae; genus Physeter; species Physeter macrocephalus. Next base: position 65,213,887 of record NC_041215.1, on the reverse strand, counting down.
TCTTAACACAGCACTCCATTTCTTCTCTTGAAGAACACTAGACCCTCACTTTTGGCACCCTAAGCCTTGGATCCCGAAATTAAATGATGTACAAGACCAGCCTCTATTGCACAGCATGGGGCCTAAAGACAGGATATATAAAACCAATTTGTCACTGTGGAATTTAGAAACCATTAAACCTTCACTAAAGGGGACCCTTCTCCTCAGAGGACCTTGTTACAAAATATGATGCAAAAGGGAGAACTATGACGGGAAACAAAGCATTTCCTTCTCAGGACAGCACAAAAGGAGAGAGCTATGAGGAAACAAAATGCAGAACCGTCTGTGCCAGGATTTAGGGATTGTTTTGGTACAGCACATCTTGAAGTCCACCCTCCTAAGATCAATCAAACAGAAGAAAAAACTTCAGTAGACTCTGCTTTAATTCACTTGCCTAGACCTAAATATGTACTACCTGGTTTCACAGATCATATCCTCATCTGTTCCAAAAGTTATATTCAGAAGTAAGGGCAAAAATCAGATCTATATATACTATTCTCATTAACAAGGTTTTTACTCGGAAGGGACTTTTCTGCCTTTATTACTGCAAGCACACGAATGATTCAATCAGCACGATCAGAGGTCCAGAAGAGTTTATATTTTCACATGCTGTCATTTAAAACCAAAAAAAGAGGCTCATCTGGGCTAGCCAACTATCAACTTCCACAACTAAACAGAATTTCTCAAAAATGTCCCTGAATTTTAAAGCACTTTCCCATAAAAACCCTGCAAGGATAAGCAGCATGACCCTACCGTCCTTATCTCAGGCTACCCAGCTAGTGCACAGCTAATAGGAAAACAAGGGATTGAACCCAGATGAAGCCACAGAAGACATAGACCATGGTTTTGCCATTTAAGAGTCTTGTGTTTATCACCTACCATGTAAAAAAAAACACACAAACATACACACACATACACACACACACACACACACACGGTGACACAGAAATTTGAGTAAGACCCAGTTCCTGCCTTTAACACAGTCAACCTACTCACTAGAAATCCAAATCTGTGGCATCATGGGAACATAAGACAGAGTGACATGATGGTAAAGGCTTTGGAGGCAGGCAGACCAATCCATAGGGTTAAAATCCCCAAATCCTAACCCACCATGCTTTACCTACCCTGTGATCCTGGGCCTGTAACTTAAACTCTCTAAACCTTAGAATCCTCCTTTGTAACAGAGATGACATACTACAGAATAACTAAGAATGAGAAACAACATAACAAGTACCTAGGACTCTGCCTAGCAACAAATGTATATGAGGGCTTCCCTGGTGGCGCAGTGGTTGAGAGTCCGCCTGCCGATGCAGGGGACACGGGTTCGTGCCCCGGTCTGGGAAGATCCCACATGCTGCGGAGCGGCTAGGCCCGTGAGCCATGGCTGCTGAGCCTGCGTGTCCGGAGCCTATGCTCCGCAACCAGAGGGGCTGCAGCAGTTGAGAGGCCCGCGTACCGCAAAAAATAAATAAATAAATAAAAAGAAATGTGTATGACATAAATGGTCATGACTGTCTCATGTTATTACATCTGCTTATACAGCCCAACTACAACTTTTAAAGCCCAATTAAATGTCACTGGAATGGCCTTTTCCTTTCTTATTTGAGATATTAAAATGATAGAACTTAATCGCCAATTACGATATGGAGCTGACTGAGTGAGGGAGGGTGAAGGATGAGTCACACATTTCTGGCTTGAATAGTGCCAATGACCAAAGTGGGAAAAGCAGACAGAAGCACGGGGGTGAGGGAACTTTGGGAGGTGGAGAGTGGAAAGCAGGCAATAATTAGGAGGAAAATTGAGTTCAGTTTGGATAGCTCAAGTTAAAAGTACATATGAGTCATCCAAGTAGAAATGTCCAAAAGATTGTTTAAGACAAGGGTGAACTCAGAGAAAGACTTGGGGGTCATTAACATGTGGGTGGTGGCTAAAGCCACAGGAATATTGAAGTTCCCCAAAGAGGCTGAGCAGACTAAAAGCAAACCACCAAGGATGCAAGCCCAGGGAACACGAACACTTAACAGCAGAACGAGTAGGACCTAGGAAGAAACGAAAGGAGAAAAGTAGGAAAAATGCAAAGGAACCCAAAGGAGAAAGTTTCAAATGAGGAGTGATCAATATATCAAGTGCTACAGAAAAGTCATGTCACGAGTCCTATTAGAGGCCATTTGTGACTTTAGGAGCAGTTTCTATAAAGTTGAGGTGATGGAAACCAGATGGCAGATCATCTGTAAGGTCTCTCCCTAAACGGTAAGATTCTTTGATTTCAAAATAGACACTCACCTTTCTCCAAACCCATCAAATTATTAAAACCTCAGACAACAACAGACTGCAAAGGTTTTTTTTCCCCCCAGAGAAAGGGAAATTTGCAAAAGAGACACAGTTAAAAACCACAAAAGCCATTTAACATATCTCTGCTATTAAGCTCCTATTTCCTTGAAGCTGGTCCCCAGGGAAAGAGAAAAGAAAAATTCGCTTAAATTCTCTACCACCCAAAAACTGGAGGAGGAAAAAATGTCTAACTTACTAGATAAATTTCCTGTCCAATAACTCTCTTAGGGCAATGCATATAAATTGCTATTTCAACATTATTTTGAGAAATGTGTTACCACAAGTCGGAAAGGCTTTGATTTCAATATGCAAATCCCTGCATACAGTGGTAAAAATTCCATTTAAGCAGATTCCCACCTGGATTTCTAAATAAGCCTAAGCTCTCGTTAAATTTAGTAAACTGTTCTTCAATGTCATTTTCCTCATTCCTTGTATACTTACAGCCGTAGAAAGTGTTGTCCTATGCAATTTTAAATAAAAGTTATAAAATGGTTCTACAATGCAAATTATGGCACTACAAGGGACTGTTCGGCTTGGCAGTATAAACTGGTTAAACTAGTTAGCAGAGTTCAAAAATAATGCCCTCAAACATCTGCTCAGGCTCAGAAAGAGGTTTTTGTTTTTTTAAGTCTACTCCATATACAAATATCTTTCAAGAAGTTACACACCATCACCTCTTGAGGAGCTTCTTAAAACACACACACACACACACACACACACAGATAGCAGGGACACCCTCCCCATCCCCCAAATTCTAGTTCAGCAGACCTAGGGTGAGTCCTGGTGCCCTAATCTTTAAAACCTCACAGGAGATTATGATGTGTACTCCCCTGCCATGCTCCTGTTGAGAAGCTTTTACCTTTTAGCAGGATTCCCACAAAGTTGAGGTGGGGGCAATTGGCCACTGTGTTCTTCATGGACGAGCAAGGCATGGCAGGAAGGGTGAGTGCAGAATATGAAATCCTGCGAGCAAGCCATGCTGGACAGATGGCAGAGTGCACCTGCACGTCACATGGATGTCTCAAGAATACTCAGAGGTTTGGAAGCAGCTTTAACTTTGACCCCATCTCCTAGGGAGGAGCATTTCCAGCACCCACAGAAAAGAGATCCAGGGCAGAGCCTTCAATGTCCCTAGTCAACCGTTCCGTCCTGGACCTCCTGGGGATTCCTGCTCCACAGCCTCAACTGTAAGCATCTGAGCATGGATAACAACAGTCCTCGAAGCTGTGTGCACTTAGGATGGGATTAGAGACTCCGTTCTCAGCCAATTCTCTCTCTCCTTAAAGGAGAGAGGGACTATTTGAGTCCTACCATATGCTCCACACTGCAGATAGAGAATACAAACAAAAAAGGAGAAACAGAACAAAAATCTTAACCATCAGGAGCCTCCAGCCTCACCAAACCCCTTGTAGTAGGTATTTTTGTTTCACAATTTACATGTAAGACTGCAGTACAGGAAAACCATAGTACATGAGAACCATAGTACAGGAGAAGTTTAGCAACTTGCTTAAAGTTCCTATGGCCCAGGAGGGGAAGGACACACTCGGAAGAGGTTAACAAGACAGTATGTAGAGGGACTTCCCTGGTGGTGCAGTGGTTAAGAATCTGCCTGCCAATTCAGCGGACACGGGTTCAAGCCCTGGTCCGGGAAGATCCTACATGGCGCAGAGCAACTAAGCCCGCGTGCTACAACTACCAAAGCCCGTGCGCCTAGAGCGTTGGCTCCGCAACAAGAGAAGCCTCCGCAATGAGAAGCCCGCTCACTGCAACGAAGAGTAGCCCCCGCTCGCCACAACGAGAGAATGTCCGCATGCAGCAACGAAGACCCAACACAGCCAAAAATAAATAAATAAATTTATTTAAAAAAAAAAAAAGACAGTATGTAGAGCAGATGGGAGATGGAACCCAAGCCATTGTAACTGGTGTGGCCCTAAAAAACCATTCTGGGAAGAGCAGCTGGGTAAAGCAGGTGAAAACATTCCCTTATTTGTCTCGGTAACTAAAGGGAGGTTTGTAATTAAACTTGAAAAGATTTCATGGGGATTGGGGAACAGGAAAATGACATGATAAAGAACAGACATCACAATATATTCACCTATTGAATCGTTATGTTGTACACCTGAAACTAATAGTGTTACATGCCAACTACATCTTAATTTAAAAAACAGCAAAAAAATTGACAGCCAGTCTGACTTTATTAAAAGTCTGAAAATGTTTCAGTTCTACTTCTTTGTTTGCAACCTGTAAGATATTAAGCCAGTCACACAACATATTTAATAAATGTTTTTAGTGGAAAAGCACTGTGCTAGGCACCATAGAGACCAAAAAACCCTGAAACGGATACCAACAAAAGTCAGCAAAGTTTTAAAAGAATGAATCAGTGCATCCCTATTATTAATAATGACTGCTTTAACATGGTAATTAAGTCACGAATTTTTTTTAAATTCTTAAATTTCTTTGAATATAATCCCAGTTCACTTTCAAAGACCTCAAAATTGTTCAGAAAGTAACATATCTTGGGAAACTTGGTCTGTCAGAGCACGAATTCTCCCTGGGTCTCACTCACCTCGCTTCACCCCAGACTCTACTTGCTGGCAACAGAGAGACGCTGTCTTACTCGGGGGGCACCCAGAAAGTTCCTCCGTGACCACAGAAAGCTGGAAAGAGAATGCAAAAAAGAAAACCGGTCAGCATACTCGTCCTCCGACGCAAGAAGCACAGAGCTTATAAAACCAGCTACAACCAGGACTCCAGACAAAGCAGTGATAGAGAGGAAAAGAGCTGTCAGCATCTACATACTCTTAACAGGGGAAAAAACAGGGTGATGGGGCTTCCCTGGTGGCGCAGTGGTTGAGAATCCGCCTGCCAATGCAGGGGACACGGGTTCGTGCCCCGGTCCGGGAGGATCCCACATACCGCGGAGCGGCTGGGCCCGTGAGCCATGGCCACTGAGCCTGCGCGTCCGGAGCCTGCGCTCCGCAACGGGAGAGGCCACAACAGTGAGAGGCCCTTGTACCGCCAAAAAAAAAAACAAACAAACAAACAAAAACAAAACAGGGTGATGGGCTGGCAAATGCAAGAAAACTCATTCCTTCTCCTGATACCCTCTGTCCAAGTGACCAGGGATATTGACTGAAAGCCCCCTGTCTTAAGCAAGGTACCGCAGTGTCCGGACTACCTTCTCTATCTCGGGTTTTCTCTTTAAGTGATGCTAATGGGTTTGCAGCCCAACACACAAATGTTTCAAAGGTTTGAGATATCGAGCCAAGAACCTCTCTAAAACACTCAGGGCGCTCAAGTTCTCCAGAACATTTTCTTCCCATGTTTCCTACCTCACTCTTCACAGGTCCCAGCTCTCTACACGACTCTTCATTTCCGAACACACCATCCAATCTCACACCTTTGCTCTCCCCAGTCCCTCATCCTGAAACCCCCTCCCCTACTCTGGAGACAAGTCATCCTCCAGGCACAGCTCAAGTATCACCTGCCTGCCCACCCCACCCCCAAGGAACCTCACCAGCCCTTCCTCTGCACTCAAAGCACCTTGAGGGTACCTGCGTTCTAGCATTTGCTTCCTGCTGCCTTGACCTCCCCTCCTCCCCGTTTCTCAAGGGCCGGTCTTTGCCGTCCCCTACAACACCCTCCTGCTATAATCACAAGTAGAGGCAGATGTCAATGCATGTTTGTTCACTGAAGGATTCCAACAAGAGGTTCTCCATGACTGACTCGGAGTCCATTTCCTTGGGAAATATTCTTTTTTACTGCTACTCTGGTATTGGAAGATGTTCTTTTTCAAGGGTGCTATCCATGCTCAAACACACCGACAACCAGGCTCTGGCTCAAGTCAATCCCCTTGCAGCAACGCCGCCGGGCTTCACTGCCAAAGAGGACGGATTGTGTGTAGTCACGTTGGGGCCAACAAAACCACCCTGGCAGGGCACCGGAGTGTAATAGGTTTGTGCATGCAACGTAAGGGTGGAGGCCTTTTCTCCCTTTTAAGTCTGTCTGATGAGCTCTACAAGACATGCCCCCCTTACCCGCTGCGACTTCTTCAAAGATAAGAACGGAGCACGCAAGCTTTTCTCTAGAAGGAAACCAGGGACCGAGGCAGAGCACAGGTCCTGTCCCCTCCCCACTTCAGGACAGCTGAGATCTCATTCAAGGAGAACGCAGAGGAAAAAAACCTACACGGTCCAGGTAGTCACCCTCTGTCAAATCTCACCTCATGTTCGGCGACAGCCCGTAAACTCTGCCAAGGCCTCTGAGCGCTCCAGGTTTTTCCCTCCCGGGGTTGCTGACCTCACTGGGAGTATTTAAGCATTCACTGCAGGACAGCACCACCTGGTGCACAGCAGCTCAAATATCTGAGGCATCCTCCTATTATTCACTCATAAAAGGGATCACCTGCCTCTTCACCGAGACTCTGGCAGCCAGGGAAGGAATCCATCTCGCAGCTGCCGCAAGGACTTCAGCCAACCTCCTTCCACAAAACACACCTCAGCAGAAAAGGCAGTCGCCTCTACTGTCCCAACCACAGCCAACAGACAAATATAAAAGAATAGCCATCACAGCCCACGACGTGCCCGCTGTCATGCAGACCCTCTGCCCAGAGCACCCACAGACCTGCGTGCGCTCTTATAACTACATCTCTAACAGGTGATGCACACACGTGCTTTCTCTCTGGCCTCTTCACCTACAGCAACCCAGTTGTTACTACCTCTGTAAGGGCGCGGTTGGGGGGGCAGTTCTTTCTGAGCTTAAGATGACAAAGGCAGCTCTGTAAATTACAGAGTCACAGAAGTCCCAAGGGGAGGTGACTTCCTGCAAGAAGGACTGTCCCTATAGTCTGTTTTTGTGGTGATGAGATCACAGAGTCTAGATTCTGTATTCAGTCCTACATGGGTTTTAAGGGCCATGTTCAGTAATTACAGAAAGGAAAGAGGGAGGTCAACGAGGCCAGAGGAACTCTTGAGTGGTGTTTGAGAAGTTACTTATAACTACAGTTAGAGCACTCATCCACCAGACTCAGAAGAGAAACTAGGCCTCGAGTTTTCAATTGTCCTTTAAAATCAATGTTAGATGAGAAAAAAAATGGAACTTTTTACTTTTTTACATTTTCTCATTTCACCACTCCTCCACCCAAAGGGTTCCATTCATTTTCAATGCACAGTCCAAAATCTGGGCCCAAGACAGTTTTGAAAAACAAGCATTATGCCACAAAATATTCTCATGTAAACTGCAAAAGAAGGCAACATACACTTATTGGAGGAATTTTTATGGAACCTAAAACACAGAAGATCAGAGACCAGGTGAATGATGACCTTCAATTGCCAATCACTACCTTTTCATTTTCATGGATCTAATTTCCAATTAGTTCCTAAAAATAAAACCTTAAAAGGCTTCTGAGGAGAATTATTAGGGTTTACCTCCTGGTCATCACTCTGTTTCAAAGATGAACAGAGAGACTTTAAAGTTGTTTATCCAACAGAAATAAGCTTTTTTCTCTTAAGTATCCTTCCAGAAACCTAGCATTGGGCATCCTTGGACCACAAAGACTAGGGTTTGTGTTTATCGTCCAAAGTGTGTGTCCAGCGATTTCGTGCGACAGTCCAAGTCCTCCAGTGGTACAGGGTCTTGCTGCACTGAATGCTACTCCACAGAGGGTGAGGCCCAGAGAGGGTGACCAGCGTGATGAAGCCCGCAATTTTCACTGGGTCACACCCCGCTCGGAGAGCTCATGCATCACAGTGGAAAACAATACCAGAGAAATCCTTAAGCCAGTAAAAGAAAGCTCTTGTCTTTGTTTTGTTTCATTTTGAATGCTGGTGCTTAATAGAAAGCAAGCTTAAATAAAGGCCAAAAGTAGGAAGGAGGAAAATTCTGGGGACTCAGGCATCCATCTGGGACTCTAGCAGCAACAGGCATTATATAAAAATACTTATTTCCATTTCAAATCTTGTGGCTTCCATTTTCCCTAATACAGGTGTAGTGCTAGTACCATTAAACCTATCAAGTACATGGAGGTGGTTTCGATCCTCACCATCCACCAGAATCTCCTGGGGAGCTTTAAAAATTCTGATGCCCAGAAGAATTAAAACAGAATCTCTGGGGACCCAAATGTTACTTTTTAAAGCTGACCAGCTGATTCTAATGCATAGCCAGGACTTGGAACCACTGCCCCTGACCTATCCTCAGGGTGTTTTCTTCTGTCGTGGCAGATGGGGAGCAGGAAATATTTATGCCTAGAAAAAGGGAGTGGGGGGAGAAACACAAACGGACGGGAGAGGGCTGGAGGAAGAAGCTGGAGTGAATAACACCTTGCAGGGGATGATCACTGGAGTGGGTGCAAGGTAGGGCCTGGGGGTGCACACTCCCCAGAGAGAGGACGGGGTGGGGACAGACCGGGTCATTCCCTAAGTAAGCCCTGGATAGGCACTGTCATGGAGTTGGTGAGAGAAAGCGATTCACAGCACATCGGTAAGGACCATCCCCATGTCAAGGGTTTGCTATGTGAGAAGTGATTATGATGGTTTTCAGATGTGAAGACCTGGATTTACCACTATGATTTCTCCTGGTTCTTCCAGTAACAGTACTAACAGTTTTTTGTTTTTTTTTTTTTTTAACTGATAACCCATATTTTCTTGCTCACTAAATCTGACAAAGCACACCCTCATTACAGGGTAACTGCCTGGAGTTACAATGCCCAAAGAACAAAGCTTTCCTAGGCTCATATGAGAGCTGAATCGAAACGTGATCTCAATTAGCATCATGATGTTCTCTCAGATTTGACAGTGCGTGGATAAGAGATGCTGGGTACCTGGGGGAAGGGTGCGGACTGCAGGGACACCGTCTCCAGCTGAGGAGAGCTAATTCTATTCTCACTTCCCTGTTCCTTAGTTCATAGGGCTACCTGCTCTCTACCTGTCCTGTAACAGAGGGACAAAAACCAGGCTGTCCAGCTGGAATGCCTCCTTCCCAATTTCAGTCTCTCGTGGAGGAATTAAATCAGTTTTACATTATCCATCCATTTACCAGTGTTGCCCAAAGTATATCCTGCAGGCCATCTGTACCAGAAGGACCTGGGCCATTCCTGGACACCCCAGGCTGCATACGAAGGGAATCATAATATCTGGAGTACAGCCCAAGAGTCTGCATTTTAATCAACCACACAGACACAACAGTCTGTGAACCCGTCATAAACCCTCAACAACTCCTCCTTTGCAATAGGTTTATCAGAGGTGCTGCTAAATCTCTCCATAACCTCTGCCACTTCCTAACTGGGCTTTCATTAACTCACCCTCCTCCGTGGTCTCCCAGGGTGTCTGGTCTCTCCAAGGTACACTGCATGGCCATTTACTCAATACCACTGCTGGCTCAAAGCTCCCAACTCAAGTCACGCTTTTCTGAACGCACACCTGATGCAAAACTTGTCTACCAATTTCAATTGAGGGTTTCAGGTCTGCTAGTTCTCTCTTCCAACTAAACCTCAAGCTTCTTTATTTTTTTTTTAAAGTTTTTATTATAGTTGATTTACAATGTTGCCTTAGTTTCTGCTGTACAGCAAGGTGTATCTGTTATACATATACATATATCCACTAATTTTTAGATTTTCTTAAACTTATTTTTTAAGTAACTTTTTTTTTTTTTTTTTTTTTTTTTTTTTTTTTGCGGTACGCGGGCCTCTCACTGTTGTGGCCCC
>NC_041215.1:65188227-65203716 GCF_002837175.3 Physeter macrocephalus | reverse complement strand
GGGCCTCTCACTGTTTTGGCCTCTCCCGTTGCGGAGCACAGGCTCCGGACGCGCAGGCTCAGCGGCCATGGCTCATGGGCCCAGCCGCTCTGCGGCATGTGGGATCTTCCCGGACCGGGGCACGAACCCGCGTCCCCTGCATCGGCAGGTGGACTCTCAACCACTGTGCCACCAGGGAAGCCCCCTCAAGCTTCTTGAAGGCAGGGCCCACATCATCCCTCTGTATCTTCCACAGGGCCCAGTACATCTTAGGTTTCAAGAGCAGTGGTTGACTAACAGACCAAGCTCTTGCTTCAGCCCTGGGTTTTCCTTCATTCACCTTCTTCTCATTTTCCCTGAGAAAACTTTCATTCTCTCCTTTCCATAACAAAATTGATTCAGGCAAAGGTGGGAGAAAAGATTTACATACTAGTGGGGAAAGAGTGGGGGTGGGGGGAGTCATAAGCCAGCAACCTCAACTCTCCAGCAAACACCTAGAAACCAAGAAGATCTATTTAAGTCTCTGAAGCTGCCAAAATCAGTAACTAAATTCACACACACTTCAGAAGAGAACTTCCCAGCTTCTTCCCATTTGTATCCAACACCTCCTTCCCAGGCCCTCCCTGAGAGCTAGTTTACTCCCTCTTCTAGATAACTCTAACAGGAGGGAAATACTTGTTTTTCCCGGTCACCATAAATTAAGAAGCTGGAGGGCGATTGCTAGACCAAGGAACAATGAAAATCCTGAGAAATTATGCCTGACAGGAGACAATGTATAAAATCCCAAACAGCAGATTACAGGCAGTTATAGTTTAAATAGCCTTTCAATCCCCAAAACTGTCCAAGAACACCTAAACAAAGCATTTCAAAATAGCACCATTAGCGGCTCTGAGAGATCACCCCAGGCACTAAGAGAAGGTTACTTTCTTTTCAGTGGATCTCCAGTAACTACATTCAGGAGAGAAGATGCCCACATAGGCAACCTCAGTCCCTAAGAACTGAGTGTTCTCAAAAACAGGAATGGACACTGGGAATTCCCTGGTGGTCCAGTGGTTAGGGCTCAGCGCTTTCACTGCCGTGGCCAGGGTTTGATCCCTGGTTGGGGAGCTAAGATCCCACAAGCCACACAATGAGGCCAAAAAACAAAACAAAACAAAACAAAAGGAATGGGCACTGTATCCAACTGCAATGCACTGTCCCTATGTGGTCTCCAATACCAGTGACCATCAGGACAGACTTTCAAAGGCACACACCCCTCAGTGTTGCCATTCTGATTGGGAACCTTCCTTCTGGCTACTCTTAAACTTGCCACGTGCTCATCACTTCCCATCTACCTTTGCTTGTGGTACTTGTGGGTGAAGCTGCTCACCAGATGATAAACTTCCTTGAGCAGAGGGGTTGCACCTTTGCATGGACACCATGCCCCCATCTCTGCATCTCACAGCTGAAGCCTACTGACACTGTCTGGAAGCCCTATAGCCAGATGATCTTAAGGAAGGAGCGATCTAAATGAGCTGTTTTAAAACAGCCCAAGCATTTCTATAGTCTTTAAAGGTATTGGTTTTCCTGCTTTCTGACAGAGTTTTTAAAAATACAGGTTTAAATGTCAGAATTCTGTGATCAATGGGGCAAGCCTCGATTTACTTTGCAATCTAATCTGTACAGGACAGAGAGAGCCCAGGCATAAATTCTGCACCAAACTGCACGTGCCTATCTGAACCGCAAAGGTTACGGTGAGTTTATCCTTGATCTAAAGGAAACCTAACCTCAAATGGCTTCAATCATTCATCTACTCAGAACTGATTATTGGGTAACTTTGCATTTATGTCTTGATACGTAATAGCATTCAAGTACCGATTTGCTTTAGGTTTAGTAAAGAGAGTAATGAATTCAACTGGTAGTTCTATAATCATAAGGTTATGATTTATACTTGGTTCAACGAATTTTTTTTTATCTAAACCGAGTTAAAAACTCAATCTATGTCCAGATTCACAAAAGTAACTCAGTTTTGTTTCAAGCTCACTGTTGAACATGCTACTTACACTCTAAGACCCGTCCATTTACAAACAAGCTACAACGACTCACCCAGTACCGAAAGCTTATCTCATCAGGTCTGGGCTGTCCAGGCCTTCTAGGCCTGGCCTGCTGTTTCCAGCTTCCACAGCCCATCCTTCCTTCCCCACAGCTGAAGCCTCTTGACCCTTGCCAGCACCCTCCCCTCCCTGGCGTGAGCCAGCGGGAATTTCTAGAATAAGAGATTTAAACAGCTCGAGCCAAGTTGTTCTTGCTGCTTAACCAGCCCTGACCTTGTTGTGTCTAATAACTGGGCTTCTCTCTCCTGCATTCCACAGGCCTGGGTGACCCTCTCGCTCAGTTCTGATAACTGAGCCCGGGCCCCTCGCTGGATAACCTGTAAGTCCTTGGGCTCTGAGACGCTTCCTGGCTCTTGAAAATACTCCAGGGGACCGGAAGTGCACCCTGAACCCACTGGGCTGCAGCTGGTCAGGGGACACAGGTGCTCCGTCAGGCTACTCTGCTGCCCTGCACCACTCCCTGCCAGGCCACCAGCACTGCAGACTCCCGTTCTTTCCTCCCGGTGCACAGGACTTCCAGCTGCAGGTGCCAGCGCTGCTGTCCCCACCTCCGGGTGGAGGGTTCCTGGCCCAAAGTGAGCCTCACAAGGAAATGACTCATATCACAAAAAGCCGAGGGTCCTCTGGCCAGAACACAAATAAGTCACAGGATCTGAATCTTAACCTATCAGAAATTAAAACCTCAGCAATGAGACATCAACAAAGCAAAAGCAAATAGGATATATCTGTTCGCTGAGAATTCAACACCCCCATGCTGCCTGTGGGTACTGAAGCCACGGCACCCTTGTTCACTAGTTCTAAGATGAAACCCGAGGAAAATCAGAGAAATGGCGGCAACTGTGTCTTCCCTGGGTGGCGGGGAATCAGAAGACTTCTTATAAACCACTTCAAAGCTAACATCTATGGCTACTGAATATGAAATACGAATATGAAAATAACTAGATAATTCTTTGCAAGAAATCAAGTCGTCTTCTAAAACGCTATTAACAAAGCTAAATTTATATGTAATTTTTATCCACAGCCTTAAAAAAAATCAGACATTAAAAACTCTAGATGGCTAAACTGTCTTCCATTTCAAAATAACATAAAAACAGCAACCTTCATTTTCTGGTCAAAGCTTATTTTTGCAACACCTATCATCTTCTACAGAATTCTAGCATTTTCTGCTTCCTACCACTATTTTGTAGAAAGACTTTTTCCACTTGGCATTATATCTTTGCTTTTTGATCTTGTTAACAATCCTGAAAATTCCAACCTTGCAATTTTTTCAGTCCTGGGAAGGAATAACACACAGTCATTTAAAAACCAAAAGCAGTGTCAATGTTTCCTCAATGACACAGCTGCTCTGAGTGACCAGTGAATAAAAGTTTGGGTTTCTTTGTTGTTGAGTTTTTGTTTTGTTTTGTTTTGTTTTTGGCAGGGGCTGAGGGGGTAGGTGTGGATAATGACTTCTCTCCAAAATAATTCTCAAAGTTATCGAACACATGGTCAAAAACAGTAAGGCATTAGTAAAGCAAGAAGTACTATGATAAAGTACTATAATAAAGCACAGTGAATATACATGAACAAAAGAGGTTGCTCAAGGACTCCAGACAGGAGAGGACCCACTCTGTGTGCCAGGCATTACATGGTGCACAAATTCTGTATTACAAACCCTAAAAAAAATAAAAAAATAAAAAAATAAAATGAGGCATAAGCACAGTGAATATACATGAACAAAAGAGGTTGCTCAAGGACTCCAGACAGGAGAGGACCCACTCTGTGTGCCAGGCATTACATGGTGCACAAATTCTGTATTACAAACCCTAAAAAAAATAAAAAAATAAAAAAAATAAAATGAGGCATATGATCCAGCAATCCGACTTCTGGGTATTTATCCAAAAGAACTGAAATCAGGATCTCGAAGAGCTCTCTGCACTCCCACGTTCCCTGCGGCTTTATTCACAATAGCTAAGACTGGAAGCACCCTAAATGTCCATCAACAGATGAATGGACAAAGAAAATGTGGCACATCTGTACAATGGAATATTATTTAGCCTCAAAAAAACAAAATCCTGTCATATGCTACAACACGGATGCAACTTGGGGACATTATGCTTGCTTGATGAAATAAGCCAATCTCAGGAGCACAAACACTGCAAAGACTCCAATTCATATGAGGAATCTAAAGCAGTCAGACTCATAGAAGCAGAACGTAGAATGGTGGTTGCTAGAGGCTGGAGTGGGGAATGGGGGGGAAATGGGGTGTTGCTGTTCCATGAATATAAAGTTTCAGTGATGTAAGATGAAAAATTTATACCGATCTGCTATGTAATACTGTGCTTATAGTTAACAATACTGGATCATACACTGCAAATTTAAGTTTTAAGTGTTTTGTTTTTTTTAAAAACCACAACTTTTTGAAAATGAGGAAACAGGCTCAGGAATTCAGATTATGCTGGCTTCAAAGCTCCCATCCCTTCTACTGCTTCATATGGCCTACTTGCAAGAGAAGCATAAACAACATAGATTAGCATATAATTATGGGCTAAACTGCAGGGTAACAGGAAAGGAGAGGGGACAGGGAACCAAAGAAGGCTGAAGTAGTTGAGGAAAGCCTCAAAGTAGAAGGCAACTTAGGCCGACCCCTGAAGGTCAAGCTGAGCCCATGGAGGCTGCAACAAGCCTGGCATCTGGGTGCAAACACTGGGCTGGTCCAAGCTAAGAAGGCATGCTAGGAAATCGCTTTCAAAGGCTGCAAAGGTAGCATTATGAAGAACAAACTCCATGCTTCCAGCTCGTGAACTAAACACAGAGGGCTAAAAATCAAAGCAAAACCAAAGGAACTGGTCAGAGTATCCTAAGCCATTTATAATCTAGCCCTCCAAATTTGAGTGTTTTTTGAATCCTGGAAAAGGCCTTGCTATTGACAAATAAATACAATATAAAAAGTTATAACGGGGCTTCCCTGGTGGCGCAGTGGTTGAGAGTCCGCCTGCCGATGCAGGGGACACGGGTTCGATCAGACTTCAATGATCAAAGTACGAACACCTCAAAAGGCTGTCTGAGCAACCAAATAATGTACATCCAGGGCCTTCAAATCATCTCAGTTCCCCGACCAGGGATTGAGCCAAGGTCAGGGCAGTGAAAGCACCAAATCCTAACCACTAGACCACCAGGGAACTCCCTCCAACCTATTTTTAAGTAGCAGAACATTTTTCTTGTACAATTTTGAAATGATGAAAAAGATATTGATCTTTCTAGGAAAAATTTTCAGCTGTCTTCAGTTCTCTTATTTTTTTTTAAGATTTTTTTGATGTGGACCATTTGTTTTTTTAAGTCTTTATTGAATTTGTTACAATGTTGTTTCTGTTTTGGCTGTGAGGCATGTGGGATCTTAGCTCCCCGACCAGGGGTCGAACCTGCATCCCCTCCATTGGAAGGTGAAGTCTTAACCACTGGACTGCCAGGGAAGTCCCTAATTTTTTAAATAAGAGTTTCCAAGTCCCCTCTCCAGCCCTTAAACTTTGACTTACGGCCTATATCTCACACTCTAGCCCTTAATTATATGCCAGTCTATATTGTTTATCCTTTTCTAATATGTGGACAATACGGTAAAGTAGAAAAGACAGGAAATCTGAAGTCACAGTAATCTGGATTCTTGTGCTAGCTTGCCAGTATTTTTCATATTTTTTTTTAACTTTAGAGCAATCTTCTTCAGGTGTGTGTGGGGGGACATTAAATTTGAAAAAAATTCATCTTAAGTTCAGCAAGTCCTTCAGTTTTAATTTCAGTTATATTCTGTTCAATTTAAATAAAACTTACTATTTTATTTTAATGTCTGAAGTAAATTTCTGAATGGTAAAGTTACTTATCTGTACTTTTAAAGAAATTTGTACCAGAATATAGATTGCTTTTGTCAATGGGAAAATAACTTTTAAAAAGAAAAGCCTTAATTAGTTTCAGTTGAATGCGAGAAGGGCCCAAACCCTGCCCTCTGGCTTAAAACATGGATTCAGAAACCAATGGCAACTACCAAAGTGTGGGCAAAGGGTCAAATATTAGAGGAATATGATGATTACTGCATCATTCATTTGTAAATAACCTGTTTTAAGTTAACCATTCGCCTTACATTGTCAATTACGGTATTATCTGTAAGATGATCAGCTCTTTTAGTTTGGGGTCCTGGGCTAATGAGGTAAGGACTTGAGTCTCTTTTCTTAGCTTCATGTAACTCCAGACTACAGGCATTTCACAAAGGCACAACAGATGATCTAAAACCACACCTGTACTAGCAAACAACTTCAAATCCCCTGGTAATGATCCATAGCTCAGAAGCTGTTTATATGAGTGGTAACAAATTATTACACTTTAACTTAATAAGCCCTATGTTTCCCACAGCTGGTAGAGAGAGAAAAGTAGAAGCACTATGGTGTCTAGAAAAAGACTATTGGACAGTATTTTGAGCAGGGGGGCGACACTGGCTACACCACACAACAGATACGTATATCCGAGAGGGCTATGTCTATACCATTCAACAGATGTGTATGTCCAAAGGGTTCTGGCTATACCATACAACAGATGGATGACCTTGAACCAGTCTCTTAAATTTGCTCGCCCTGACCAGCTTCGTATGCAATGTCAGCAAATTGAATTAGATGTGTTCAGGCCCTTTCGATACTAAAATGCAATCTGAGTCCACAAACTCTTGATTAATTAACTCCGAATTTAACAAAACAAGGCATGTAAAATCCTTAACACAGTGGCGAGCACGCCGTACGCATGTCACAAATGCTGGAGGCTGTTAATAAAATAAGGCGGTTCAGGTGTGTATGTGTTGTACACAGCATATATATGAGTATCTTTGGTGGGATTTTCTAAAGGAAAAACAACACACACTTTAAAGTCCTATTTTAATCAGCATTGTTAAATCAAAGGAGCCCCCAATGAAACAATAAATTATGAAGCTCTACATGAAAGGATATGAGCCTCTCAAAATCAACTGGCTTTGTTTTGTTTTGAATTAGACTTTCAGTGAACTCTTGGCAGCACGCAGGAGGAAATCATGAGCGCTGTCAAGACTCACTGGCTCAGCACACATTAACTGAAAACGTTGCAGCTGGGGAAGCAAAACGCCGTACGCATGTCACAAATGCTGGAGGCTGTTAATAAAATAAGGCGGTTCAGGTGTGTATCTGTTGTACACAGCATATATATGAGTATCTTTGGTGGGATTTTCTAAAGGAAAAACAACACATACTTTAAAGTCCCAGTGGCGAGCACGCCGTACGCATGTCACAAATGCTGGAGGCTGTTAATAAAATAAGGCGGTTCAGGTGTGTATGTGTTGTACACAGCATATATATGAGTATCTTTGGTGGGATTTTCTAAAGGAAAAACAACACACACTTTAAAGTCCTATTTTAATCAGCATTGTTAAATCAAAGGAGCCCCCAATGAAACAATAAATTATGAAGCTCTACATGAAAGGATATGAGCCTCTCAAAATCAACTGGCTTTGTTTTGTTTTGAATTAGACTTTCAGTGAACTCTTGGCAGCACGCAGGAGGAAATCATGAGCGCTGTCAAGACTCACTGGCTCAGCACACATTAACTGAAAACGTTGCAGCTGGGGAAGCAAAGATCAGCGAGACCCTGCCTCTGGGTCCAAACAATGGCAAGTGATGAGTGTCCTAGGGGTACAAACTGTTGAAGGGTCTGGATAAGTACAAGGCTTCCAGAAAAAACGGTCTCACACTAGCGTGCCACAGATAGTCGGTCTGGCCCGCACGCTTTGTTGTAGTTTCTACTTGAGTTAGGTTGCACACACTCAGAAATCCAGAGGTCATCCCTAAATAATGGTCTAGCTTCTCTTGGAAGTTTGGGAGTGCCAGCAGTATTGAGCCCGCATTCCTACTCTGCGACACCCCACGGCACCGTGCAGCCCCTCGACCTCCACTACTCCCTTAATTAACCCCGCCACTGGGGCTGAGGCTCAGCCTTCCCCCTCAGCTCACTCCCTCCCTGGCTCAGGATCCTATCTGCCTCTGCTCCCTCCACCTGCGTATAATCAAGGAGAGCTCAAGAGCTCTGGAGCAGAGACAACTGAGCTGGCACCTCCACTCTGCCACATACCAGCCATGTCATTATCTTAGGCAAGTAATTCATCTCCTAGCTTCCCATCTGCAAACCTGGGTATTAATAGTATTTACCTCATAAGGCTGGTGTGAGGGGAAATGTGTCGTTACCTGCAAAGCACCTCATACACAGCAACTGCTCTATAAATATTAGATATTAGTTTCAAACTTCTGTCCTGAGCTTTAATAGTCTAAGGTTACCTAGTAAATTATTTTATGATCAGAAAGAAAATGGCATATGGTGAAAGCTGTTCAGATACAGCTTAAGCATTATGAGACCCACTACTCACAAAGGACAAATATTATGATTTCACGCACATGAGATACTTAGAAGAGGCAAAGGCACAGAGACAGAAAGTAGAAAAGAGGTTGGAGGGGCAGGAGGGAGTGGAGGATGGGCAGTTAGTGTCTAATGGGTATAGAGTTTCTCTTGGGGAAGTTGAAAAAGTACCCGGGATGGATGGGTAATGACTGTGCAACAGTTGGAATGTACTTAATGCCACTGAACTATACACTTAAAAATGGTTAAAATGTAACTTTTGTTATGTATACTTTAAAACAATTTTTAAACAATGAATGACAGAGCCGACATAATTTCGTCTGCTGCTGTTTGCTAGAATCAAGCTGTGAATGATCCCAAAGACCCCCAATACACTACAAGTTCATGATCTCAAAAGCCAACTACTGCATTTCCCATAATGGTTTAGGAAGAACTGTATTAACTGTTTTAACAGCTGTGCAGCACAACCGTGGGCTTTCTTCTCAATCTGGAGGCCTCATGGGGATGACTCTGTAGCAGATACAGTTATGAGGCCAGTGGGATAGCCTTTTAATACCTGTCTACAGCAGTCGGGCTGTTCTCCCTTCATTATAAAATGCTCCACACAGACACCTCATTCTCTCTTTTCTCTCAAAAATATACAAAATGGGCAGCTTCCTGCCAAGTACTATGTAACTGGCTGCCTTTGAACTGTAGGATGCCGGGTAACAGTGACGAGACGTTTTAATCTCCATGCCTGTTCTACAATAGCATTCAAAACGCACACACAGGGCTTCCCTGGTGGCGCAGTGGTTGCGCGTCCGCCTGCCGATGCAGGGGAACCGGGTTCGCGCCCCGGTCTGGGAGGATCCCACGTGCCGCGGAGCGGCTGGGCCCGTGAGCCATGGCCGCTGAGCCTGCGCGTCCGGAGCCTGTGCCCCGCAACGGGAGAGGCCACAACAGAGGGAGGCCCGCATACCACAAAAAAAAAAAAAAAAACGCACACACACAACAAGAGTCTTGCCAGGCTGTAAATCAACAAGCACAAGAGAATGTCCCAAACTATTTCAGTCAGGGTCCTATTTTTTAATTCTATATGTGGCTGCTTTCTGTGGCATCGGTCCTTCATTTTTTAAAAAAAGTACATAAAATATAAGCAAATTTAAAACTCTGAAAACTGCATTTAACCTGAGAAACACACACACACAAACACATTATATCCAGTATATACTTGCAGTCTTCCAACTCAGAACCACTGCAAATATTTATTTCCTAACATTTACAGGGCCACCCCCCATGAGTTTACAAT
This sequence comes from Physeter macrocephalus, assembly GCF_002837175.3. Taxonomy (NCBI): domain Eukaryota; kingdom Metazoa; phylum Chordata; class Mammalia; order Artiodactyla; family Physeteridae; genus Physeter; species Physeter macrocephalus. The sequence continues at coordinate 65,193,960 of NC_041215.1, read as the reverse complement.
CTTGAGTCAGACAAACTGCACTTAGCTCCTTCTAAGAAGAAATTGCACTGCACTTCGAAATTTCTTAACTAAACTGACGCCTTTTTTGGCAGCAATGTTGTTTGGCAGGAAAGATCCCTCTAAATATTACTGAATAATCAAAGTGATAGAATATATTTTATCTTTTAAATATTACATTTTGAGTACCAAGCCAAACTTGGGATGGGAGAACTACCTGGTACCATGATTTCCACTGCTGCCTGAGAGTTAAGAGACCAACTACCGAGGTGACTGTATGTCCTATATATAAACCCTCAAACACTGATGATCATTTTCCCCTGCTAAGACCAAAAAAAGTATTCCAGAAAGACAAAAAGGGAAAAGATCATAGGCAAAGTGCACATTTTATATCTCTTTAAAGCCAATGTGTGCATCAAATGACAAGTATTTTTATACTCCAGGGATCAAAGGCAGAGAAGATAAATGTTTTAAAAACTCACTAAAAAACAGCCTCAAACAAAACTGTCTCCACAAAAGAAATGGCTTCAATTCACTAGCCAGCATAGCAGGAAACTGTGAGCAGAGGAGTTGGTATTTTTGTGAGTAGAAAATGTGGCCTTCTCTGTCTAAGCTGCATATATGCCAAATAACAAATCTTTTATTAAACAGGGCTGGGAGAGTTGTTGAATTAGGAGACAAAAAGAGAGTATGACCCCAGATCTGCTGCTGTTATGGGCTGAATTGTGTCCCCCCCCCCCGAAATTCTTGTTGAAGACTTAACTCTCAGTTAAGTGAATGTGACTGTATTTGGAGACAGGGTCTTTATACAGAAATGATCACGTTAAAAGAGACCCTTACGGGGGCCCTAATCCAATATGACTAGTGTCCTTATAAAAAGGGGAAATTTGGAAACAGAGACAGACGATGTATAGAGAGAAGATAATGTGAAGACAGTTATAAGCCAAGGAGGGGAGCCTAATACACATCCTTCCCTCTCAGGTTTCAGAAGGAACCAACCCTGCCAACACCTTGACTTTTTTTTTTTTTTAAACATCTTTATTGGAGTATAATTGCTTTACAATGGTGTGTTAGTTTCTGCTTTATAACAAAGTGAATCAGCTATACATATACATATATCCCCATATCTCCTCCCTCTTGCATCTCCCTCTCACCCTCCCTATACCACCCCTCTAGGTGGTCACATGCACTGAGCCAACACCTTGATCTTGGACTTCCAACCTCCAGAACTCTGAGACAATAAATTTCTGTTGTTTAAGCCACCTAGCTTGTGGGACTTTGTTAAGGCAGCCTTAGCCGACTAATACAACTATTTACCAACACATACGGCCTCAGATTCAACACAACCCAGTTCTCAGGGACCTTTCCTTGATCAAGTGAACATAAGACAACACCCATGCAAATATCTTGCAAATCTACAAATGGCTATGTAGCAGTCAGCACTATAAGGCACAGTAGGTTACAGAAGAAATCTAAAACTCTTTCTACCCTCTCCTAATTGGCATAGGAATGTACAATGCGTTGCAAATTGACCACACCACTATAAATCAGGGCCAAGAATGTATTTTTTAAAAAGCAAATTCTATACTTATCAGCTCACCACCAAAAAAGCAGAGTCAGTTTTAAGACAGGATTTTTTCCCAGGACAAATGGCAAATACAGTATAAATACTCTCATATTCTGTGAAGTCTGGATACATAAAGATGTGTTAGCCTCTGTGTCTCACCCCCGTGGGACACAATTTTACTGCAGGAATATGACGTAACTGCCCTGCTTTTGTCCACCAAACAGAATATAATATGCCTTCAATATGTCAGCCTGTTTTACCTCCCTAAATACATAATTGATTTTCAACATTTTATGCTCCAGTTACTGCCCCAAAACAGATTGGGACAAGTTCACATTTCAAATGCTCCTTCTTTTCAAGTACAAAAGGAGTGATCAGAACAGTTAACGAACTCTCTTCAATTTTTCTTGGAGGAGTCATTTGCCTGCCATTTCTCCAGTTTCTCCGTCACTCACATGTACATCCTCATGCATCAAAAAGGATCCAGAACTTACACAACTTGACTAAAAAACAGCCATATATTATACTATGAGAAACAACCAACAAGAAGAGAAGAAGGAATTGTCTTTATTTAGAACACTGAACGAGTAGCTAGGTACATTCCCAACAGAAACAGAATTAGGACCAATGTCAAAAAAAATTAAAAGCTTAAACTTCCCTTAAAAAAAAAAAAAAGTAGAGCTATATATTTAGGTCATTTTATTTTTAACCACAGCCTTCTAAATGACCTGAATATCCCAACATCCACTCTAAATGACAAGTTTTGTAATTCCTATGAATAATTTAGTTGGGCAAATTTGTTTTACTTGTTGAATAAAAATGTTACTTTAGAAAATGACAAGCCAGTTTTGCCCACAATAATTTTCAGTCTGAACATCTTCCATTCCTCTTAGGAAAAAATAGCATGGGAGGGGAGAGAGCAACTTTAACACTGGGTCTCTGGCACGGCCGGGACTTCAACAGCCATATGGAAAGGGGCAGTTTTTGTCTACCTGAAGTTTTCGAGCTATTCACCATCTCCAAAAAAGAAAAAAAAAAAGCCGAGAAGTACCAAGGTATTTTAAAGTTCCAAAGGCACGTGTTTGAATTCAGCTTCTGAAAGACATTACTATTAGCACAATCAGTTACAGTGACTTTCTTAGAACATCGAGTGAATTATATAAAACAGAATGTTTTACTTTGACATCTACTAAAATGGAAACAGCAGCAGCATTGGCCTCAGCAACAATATGGTCTGGGGGTTTTTGTTTTGTTTTTAAATCCAATTTCACTTTCACAAAAGCCAGTATCTCAAGTAGAAAAAAACTTATCCAGAATGTTGTTGGCCTTGGGAAACAGACCTGCATTCATTACTGGGGGGTGGGGCTCTGGGAAGGGGGGGGTGTGCCTCATTCCTGGCTCCTTTTAGGTGGAGAGCAGGCTTCTTTCTAGCTTACCATCCTGGCCCTACACTCACCTCTTCCTAGAAGGCCTAGTGAAATACCTCATCCTTGAAGTTTGGGAACAGAAACGGGATGGTGACGCAGCCCCTCCCATCTTCTTCTTCCTGGATGCCAAGCTACTCTCTGGAGGCACACATCAAGTCTTCTTAAACATCCTGGCTCTATGGGGACAGGCCTCCGTGTGGGGAAATGCTGATGGTCCAGCACCACATGAGCAGCCAGACAAGCCCGACTACTGTGGGGCTCAGGTTAGGAAGCCTACTGTTGACATACATTTAAGACACATTCTCCAATATTAGTTCCATCAGTAAAAAAAAAAAAAAGGTACAATTTGAATTCCTGATATTGTCTTTCTCTGTCTCTATGAGAGCTCGTTCAGAACTCAGATTGACAGGAAAAAGTGAGGTGTCATTTAGCGCCCCTCCCTCAAATCCCGACAATATAAAGAATGAGTTTTCCTGTTTAAGGGATAGACTTTGATATCTTACTCTCTTTAAAAAGTTTCTTTTACTTCTAGTAACCTGTGAGACAATAGAACAACTCTAAAACCCCAAACACGGACTTTTTTCCATTTCATTCAAAACTGACAACGAATCAGTTACTATTATTATGACCATTTCTCACTGTATTCCAGCTCAGCCAGTGATTAGAGGTAGCTGAGTGAACTTATCCATATTACTCACACTCATTTATAAAACGGGAATAGTGATATCCCTACCTTGTGGGTATAATTTATAGAGTGAATGAAATGAGGATTAAAGGAACTTGTACATAAATCACCTGGAATGTACATAGTAGATAGTGTTAAATAAATGTCATCTCCCAGCCTCATCTCTTCAAAACGGACACACTCATTGAGAATCAGAAGGGGCTTTAGGAGATTATTCCAATAAACCTTTCTTTTACTTTTAGATGAGGAAATTGCAACCCAAAGGTCACTCAGAGAAAAAAATCTAAAGCTTTTCATTCATTTCTCTAAACACTTATTTCTGAATGTTATTCCCTTCCCACACTCTTGAAATACGATTTGGTGGATTACAATCCGTACACCAGAGCCACGTGTTAGTACTGGATCTTCCTTTACTGTACAAAGGACAGAGAGGAAGACTCACAGTGTTTATGGGCATGCCTGCCCTTAGGCCAGGCCCACCACCGGACGCTCCCACGCCTTTTCATTGAAAGAGCAGGGAAGGGCGCGGCTGCATTCCCCTAATGAGTCATGTTTCTGGAATCAGCCTAACTCTTCCTTGATTCCCTCTTTGAGTGAGGTCACTTTTCTCAATGGCTCCCAGCAACCCAAAATCCTTATTTTATCAGTTTCTGAATCTATTTCTGTCATTTCTAAGTATTTGCCTATTATCACAGTTTCTCAAATTCTCCATCTAAGCCACAAACATATCAACCAATAATTTATGAGAATGACTAAGCCTTTTTTAATATAAAATTAAGGACAGGAATATTTACCGTGTTTTCTGAATGATATTATCACTACCATTTAAGAAAACTTCTCCAGAGCTGAATGCTGCCAAAGACTAGGTCCCTCTATCTATCCCATCTTTCAAGGAAGTTCCTAAGGGAATGGAAGGTACCCACCAAGGGCCCAGATTTGCTTTTTCCTCTGGTTCTTTAACATCTGGCCCACCTATTTCCAGAAGAGGCCTTTTTCTCTCTCTTGTTGTGAAATGCTTCTGCTGAAAATACTCGAATAGCACTCAAGTATTTTACTTGTGGGTAATCAATAAATTGCATCACTGTTGAAAGGCTATCAAATTCCACTTTCCATTTAGTACTATGTACACAGTTTTACACATTCTCAAATGAAAATGAAGCTTTGGGCAACCCATCAGGTACTTCTCCAGTCTGCTTTTAGTTCTTCAAAAAACAGTAATTTCGAATTCTAAATCTGTCTGAAATTCCCAGTTTATCACAGTAGTTAAACCCAGTCCCAGAGACCAACAGAAAATCACAGGTGACCAGTCTACCCCAACCATCATCCTATTAAATTCATATTCATCACCACCTGTTGGTCTGAGGTGCCAGGCTGATGAGCTCTACCTTGGAGCGATACTACAGCACCCTGCCCCAGGTAAGCAAACAACAGTTTGTTAACTCGATACTCTCCCTTCACACGATCTTTTAAGTCCAGAAACAGGTAAAGTATTTGACAATCTGAGAAAGTGTTAATTTGTGAGGAAACTGAGACTAATTTACCTGAAATATTCCACAATAACGACAAAAAGGGCCCTACTCTATGCTCTGCTCCCGCCCTTCCAAAGACTAAAGCAGCCTCCACACAGGTCTCTCCTGGGGGCTGCGTGGTGCTCTGTCACCTCCTCACTACCTCTCTATCCACCCATCCTTCCTGCCAAGGTCAAATCCAATGATTTCATCTTACTGAAATGGAGCAGGACCCTGTGAGGCCCTCCCTGGTACAAATCCTTTCCATGTCCCCAGTTTCTTGTTTGCAGGAAATAGGCTTTATTCAGCCTCCTTGACCTTCCCTGAGTTCCAAGGGGCAGATTTAAAACAGCTGCTAATCAGGGAAGGGAGGAGAGATGCAGAAACAAAGGAGGAGGGGTCAAGAAACAACAGTGCAACCCTCACCCCAAATTTTGCCTATAAAACCTTTTCCTCGGGCTTCCCTGGTGGCGCAGTGGTTGACAGTCCGCCTGCCAATGCAGGGGACACGGGTTCGTGACCCGGTCCGCGAGGATCCCACGTGCCGCG
>NC_041215.1:65176753-65188126 GCF_002837175.3 Physeter macrocephalus | reverse complement strand
GCCGAGCCTGCGCGTCCGGAGCCTGTGCTCCGCAACGGGAGAGGCCACAACAGTGAGAGGCCCGCGTACCGCAAAAAAAAAAACACAAAAAAAACCACAACTTTTCCTCAAAAACCATCTAGGAGTTCGGGGTTTTTGACTGTGAGCCATCTGTGCTCCTTGCTCAGCCCTACAGTAAACCTTTCTCTGCTCCAAACTCTGATGTTCTAGTTTGTTTGGCCTCGCTGTGCCTCGGGCACAGGAACTTGTGTTCAGTAACATTATTTCCACTTTCTCACTTCTAAATGATTAACTTGCCTTCCTTACCACTCCATTCAAGTCTATTCCCTTCAAAGAGCTGAAATACCTTTCAAATTTAAATGCAATTTTGCAAACCTTTTGTATGAACTATATTTTTTCCTCTAGTCCAGCGTGCCCAGCATAATCCGTTATGGGGAAGTGATGTGACCGATCTAATGGGGGTACTTTAATCCTTAGCAGTTTGGTCTGTGATCACCTCACCAACATTTTATAGCAGATGGCCAGGGATAGCTTGCTGGTTTACCCCCAAAACATCCTACACGCAATCTGCCTGACAGTGTACCTCTCTGTCAATATCTCATCCACCTACCACTCCAAAAATCCAGCAAGCCCTCTTTCAAAAAATGCTATGTGCTTTCTCTTCTAGATGACTTTCAGTCTTTCTAAACCAGACCAAAAGTAGAGGGTGCAAGGTGATCTCTTGGATGTAGAAAAAAGGTATTAGAACATCTAATCATGTTTACTTGTCTCATTCTTTTTTCTATTTTTGTGGATTTAATAATATTATAATTCATAAATATACAGATGTTGCAGGTATGAGCAGAAAGTATTTTACTGATAGAATTGCTATGTCAAAAATGTTTAGGCTGGGCTTCCCTGGTGGCACAGTGGTTAAGAATCCGCCTGCCAATGCAGGGGACATGGGTTCGAGCCCTGGTCCAGGAAGATCCCACATGCCAAGGAGCAACTAAGCCCGTGAGCCACAACTACTGAAGCCCGTGCGCCTAGAGCCCATGCTCCTCAACAAGAGAAGCCACCACAATGAGAAGCCCACACACCATAACAAAAAGTAGCCCCTGCTCGCCGCAACTAGAGAAAGCCCGCATGCAGCAACAAAGACCCAACACAGCCAAAAAAAAAAAAAATGTTTAGGCTACTGGGCTAAAGAGTAACACTTTCTTATAACACACTTCTTGTTGCTCTAAGGACAATTCCTACTAAAATGCCGTGTTCTAGTTGTTTGTCTAAGAAAATATTGTGTATTCGTGTAGTATTTATTTATTTTTTAAAATTTATTTATTTTATTTATTTATTTTTGGCTGCATTGGGTCTTTGTTGCTGCACTCAGTCTTTCTCTAGTTGCGGCGAGAGGGGGCTACTCTTCATTGTGGTTCGCGGGCTTCTCACTGTGGTGGCTTTTGCTGCAGAGCATGGGCTCTAGGTGCATGGGCTTCAGTAGTTGTGGCGCACGGACTTAGTTGCTCCGCAGCATGTGGGATCTTCCCTGACCAGGGCTAGAACCCGTGTCCCCTGCATTGGCAGGCGGATTCTTAACCACTGTGCCACCAGGGAAGCCCCTCATGTAGTATTTAGATGGTAACAATATTCTCATTACTAAAATCAGACCTCACTCTTGGCTTTCCTGTTATATCTCTGAATTATATTTTCTCATTCAGGTGTACTTTTTTTTTTTTTTTTTTTTTTTTTTTTGCGGTACGCGGGCCTCTCACTGTTGTGGCCTCTCCCGTTGCGGGGCACGGGCTCCGGAAACGCAGGCTCAGCCGCCATGGCTCACGGGCCCAGCCGCTCCGCGGCATGTGGGATCCTCCCGGACCAGGGCACGAACCCGTGTCCCCTGCAACGGCAGGTGGACTCTCAACCACTGCGCCACCAGGGAAGCCCCAGGTGTACTTTTAAAGACAGTCTCCACAGTTAAAGAAAAATTTTATCTTTACTTCAAAATTAAAACCAAGTAAATGATCAAACATCCTTTAAAAGATAAATGACACCCAAGGCAAATTTTCACACATATGGTGCTTTACAAAGTACAGGTACTGTTCTAACTTCTTTCTCATTTAATCCTGATAATATTATAATTATAAAATTATGTCATATTTATTTTTAATAAATTTAATTATAAAAATAGTATATTTTAATAGATGGAGAAATTTTCTTTTGGAAAACTCAAGACACCTCTAAAACCGTAGTAAATAATATTTTCAGTGAAAGAGTTCCGAAGACCAATCATTATTCTCTGTGCCTTTCACTTTCTTCATCTACCTATTGTCAAGGAATCCCAGTTATTAATGGTGTGGCCTTGGGCAGGCAATTTAACTACCCTGTGATGCAGAATCCTTATCTGCATTGAGTTCACTCATTGCAGTGCCTACTCTGTGCCAGACACTGTTCTGGGCTGGGGGATATGTCTGTGAACAAAAGACAAGATCATGTTCTCAAGAAGCCGATTAGGTAATATCCGGATGGCACCTGGCCCAGAAGATAAATGCTCATCATGTCAATCATCATTATTTCTCAGAACTAAGGATCACCTTAGTTATCATTATCTTAGTCCTACTTCCATGTTAAAATAAATTCCCATTTGCCTTATTTTACCTAGCCCCCAAATGTTTCTTAGCAAGAGGAAAAGGGCAGAAAAGTAAAATAATTCATCAGAATTTGGTACCAGGAAGCATATAAACTCTACCTTTCCTTGAAAAGAATTGTTGTAAAGTGCTATAGATCCAGCCAGCTACTGGGGCTAAAACATATAACTGCCAGGAACAAGATTCTGCAAATGACTTTTGATGGACAGCATCCCGCTGTGCTTTGGGTCCTCCCAGGACTTTTCAATGATGTTGATGAAGGTCTATTTACACCTGGAGGTTATAGCTGATGTGTTGCTGCACTTCTGACAGCTGCAAATTTTCACTGCAGTGCAACTTAATCCCTCATGATGTCAGCTTCCAGGCTGCCCTTACAAGACCTGCCATGAGAACATCTCTTTACTTATTCAAAATTATTATATAATCACAGGCCATGCTTGCCACGGTCACCATACACAGAAAGCAGCCTGTGCTTTCAGCACAGAATCTAAAACCACCGGCAGGAGAATAAATGAATTCTGCTGAATCCAAAGTAAACACGTGAAGTAAAAACGATAACAGGAACTCTCAGGAGAGCACTTCCCTTATAAACAGCTTAGATCACTTCGCAAACACCTGGCTAAATCCAAATATCTGAGTCAGGCCCCGTATCTCCACCCGGGATGGGGTCGGGGTGAAGGTCACAAATTCCACCGGCCACCACTGAAGACAGGATGAGCCTTAGGTGTTTAGGTTACAACCTCAAAAACTTCCTGAGGATATTTAATATATATGTTTCACCCCATTCTGTTAAAAAGAAAAAAAATCTGCAGCACAATCTTTGCAGTTTGCTGGTCAGCCAGGTAGTTGGCCATGATTTGACCTCACCCTTGGTATTTGCTCTGTCAGCATCAGAAACACAGCCAATCCTCCTCACCCCTGCAGCCTCCTCCTCCCCAAATTCATGCACTGAAATTCAACATCAGGTTGCAGACTTAGACTCAACAGGCAATAGGAAGAAAGGAAGGAAGGAAGGAAGGGAGGGAGCATCAGAAACACAGCCAATCCTCCTCACCCCTGCAGCCTCCTCCTCCCCAAATTCATGCACTGAAATTCAACATCAGGTTGCAGACTTAGACTCAACAGGCAATAGGAAGAAAGGAAGGAAGGAAGGAAGGGAGGGAGGAAGGAAGGGAGGGAGGAAGGAAGGGAGGGAGGGAGGAAGGGAGGGAAGGAGGGAGGGAGGGAAGGAGGGAGGGAGGGTATGAGAACGGGGGTACGGGCTGAGCCCCAACTCTGTACTGTCCATATCTCCAGCTCCTCCCGCTGCAGGTCCCAATCTGGGAAGAGCCTGCTGCCTACAAGACTGTCTATAGATGGCAGGTACCTCCCCCGACACTGGGCCCTCATGCTTCTCCGTAGCCCGCAACCCCCTCCTGAGACCAGGTCAGGGTTACCTGGACTTCCCATCAGTTCCATCACAGCTCATGCCTGATCTGGACATGCAAGTCCTTGCATCCCTGCATCCGACCTCTCATATCCCCGTGGTCCTCTCTCCCATCCCCCACCCGCCTTTCCTCATCCAGCATTTTCCCTATGCCAGTCCTCCCTCTACCTACAACCCCTTCCCCTCTCCCTCTCCACCCAGTCTCTGGAACCTTCTTTCCATTGTTAAATTCCCTAGGGATTACTGGCAAGGGTTTTAGAGTCAGGGGATCTGGCAGTGCCCAGCCTCTGCCGTCTTCCGGATGGGAGATGTTTAATGCCTTCAAACCTGAAATTCATCATCAGTACAGCAGGGTTTACCTATCTCGGAAAGTGAGGATTAAGTGAAAAATACACATAAAGCATTTAGCAAAATCCCCGCACACTTTCAAATATGAAATAAGTGCCCGTTTTGTACCAGGAAAATCATAAATGGTAGCGATGATCATTTTCTCCCCCCCGCACCTTTTTATTTTTCATGGTGGTAAAATAAACACAACATGAACTTTACCATTTTAGCCTTTTTTTTTTTTTTTTTTTTTTTTTTGTGGTATGCGGGCCTCCCTCTGCTGCGGCCTCTCCCGTTGCGGAGCACAGGCTCCGGATCGGCAGGCGGACGCGCAACCACTGCGCCACCAGGGAAGCCCCATTTTAGCCATTTTTAAGTGTACACTTCAGTGGCACTAAGTACATTCACATTGTTGTGCAACCTTCACCACCATCCGTCTCCAGAACTTTCTCTGCTTCCCAAACTAAAACTCTGTATCCGTTAAACACTCACTCCCCATCTCCCCTTCCCCGCCTTGGACAGGGCCTCTCTCTACTGGGAGGTGCTGGTGGAGGGCTTCTCTTCCAATCTCATGTAAAAAATTCATCCTCCTTTGAGGTTCTCACCACTCCACCCTCCACCCCAATTCTCAGCTGTCACCTACCTATTTTTGGTAACTTCTCCTCTTCACCAGGCAAAAGCGGAGGGGCTCAGTTCACAATCATCTCTTCAGCCAACAGCCAGCTCCCGAAGGAATGAATGAGAGCAGATGGGTCGGGGGTGGGGGAGGTACCTGTACAACCTGGACTGGAATCCATCAGTTATTAACTGTGTGACATTGGGTCACACCTTAACCTCTCTGGGCTTAGTTGCCTCACCTATTAATGGGAATAATACTACTTCATAATGAAGTTGTTGACTTAACAGTTCACAGCACTTAGAGCAGTGCCTAGCACACAGCATTAGGACGTGTCAGCAGTTACTATCACCATCACTGCACTTGAGCCTCTGATCCTTGGACTCTAGTGGACTAGAGTCCACGCCATTCCCAGGGCCACAACTTAGAGTCAGAGGGCACAATTCATTGCTCTTGCTGGTGACCACAACCTTCTGTCCCTCCAGCTCTCACACCCCCTCATCCCCAGGGTACTTGTTCTCCAATGCCCCTGAGTGTGCCTCTTTCTTCATCGAGGGTGATCTTCTGACCCACCCCCCTCGCCAGCACCCTCGATGCTCTGCACCCCTCTTCTCTGGCCACATCAATGGGAATCCACACCACTACTCAGCTTCTCCACACCTATGCCCTAGGCCTAAAAGTCCCCAAAGAGAAGTGGCACCTCCAATGGAGACACGCCACTACACTTGAATATCGCTACCCAAAAAGGCCCCCCGGTATCCTAAAAAAGACCCTCCCATTCCCCAAACAACCATCTCAAACTTTGATCACCATTCTCCTCAACCCTGCTCTAGCTTTCCTCCCACTTCACCCAGAAACCCAAAAAAGCAGGCTTGCTATGCTAACACCCCAATTTCCTGCCCCTATTCTTTACCCACCAATGTATCCACATGCAACTCCCCTGGCCTCTTCTCTTCACTCCTATTCCCAATCAACCTTTTTCCACTGGCCTCTGCTACAAACACCCTCCTGCGCTCCACCTACCTCACACTTACCTACTTTGTTCCCCACTGTTTAGCTTCCACACCTCAGCTTGTGTCCCCTCCACCCAACCGCCACCTCACCTCGCTACTCCCTTAAGATGCTGCTCAAAAATCACCTCCTCCAAGAAGTCTCCCCACACTCCTCTGACTCCGGTAATATTCCACACACACCTCAACAAACTTCACATTGCCATTTCTTCTGACTGTGTCTCTCCCTGAGACAGAGGTACATGGTCCATTGCACATTCTCAGTGCCTGGCACATAGGGGTAGCAATAACTGCTGAATAAATCAAAGGATAAGGGCAACAGATCCTGCTTTCTGCTCTGAAGTGTTTTATTAAATGTTTTATTAGTAACATCACCAATTAAGATTTGTGATCAGTCACTTAACATATGATACCATATATTTTCTTCCTCTGATCTAGACTAAGAAGCGTCCCTTCCCCCTGCCTGCCCAGAACAAATATTCCTTTGATAAAAGAAAGAACCAAAAACAAAACACTACTTCCTCCTCAACCAAAACAGAAAACCTAAAATAGCAAGACAGTTTATGAAAAATATCCAGCTGACAGTGGCTTAGGTAGGGATAAGTACAGTTGTCGGTGCTTAAAAAGGGAAAGGGAAGTTTACTTTGGATGGCTATTTGGGGGAGGCAATGAGATTCAAGTACTAAACAAGAGAGTTGACCAAAATAATAAGTCTTGGGTATATTGTAGGGCAAGGAAGGAAGAGGAAGCAAGTAACTCCAGTGGAAATTTCCTTCCTTTGTCTAGTTTCATTTCAGGTATGGCTTCCATACTAATTTCTTGATACTAACTTGCGACGATTTAATTTATAGGAAGTGATTTCAAACGGCCCCGGGGCACTGCAGATGGTACCTCAGGGGCCCATCTGTTTCAGGATGAAAGCTTGGCGCACACCATTACATCACTCTGACCTTCCTCAGCAACTTCCTATCCGACAAAATCTAGACGTTTGCTCTGTCAACAAGATATTTGTGTTTGTCCCCAGCTCTGGCCTTGGTTCCTGATTAGTTTTAAAATCATTATGCACCCAAGCTGAATAGGGTTACTGTTAGCAGCTGTAAGGTTCTCTTCTGGGCAAATCCCCAAGTCTGTCGTTTTCAGGGAGTGATTTCTGTCCTTTCCGCATAATTACACACTCTCCTGATTGATGAGCTGATCAGCCCTCCAACCCCCATCCAGAGCGAAAGCCTCTCTCTTCCCGCTCTATTTATTTTCCCAGGGACCAGAGGGGAGGGGAGAATGGCATGCGGAGGGCGGCCTTGGGCTCTCCCCACATAAATGCTCAGGCATTATACAACTGTCCCAGTCCAGAAGTGCCATTCCTTCCAGCCCCTGAAAGCTTCCCACATTGGTTAACACCATTTGAGGTATTGAAAACACGTGGCAGGAAACCAGCTGCTATTCCTGGATGCTCACAGACTGCTCCCCAACACCCCAGTGCCCGCTAGCACAGGTCTACTTCAGTCAAGCATGGTCCCCGAATCACACACATCCGTGATCACCTCTGAAAGTGCATACGTAACCTACAACCTCCCAACTTTTCATCCACCTCTGTTCTCCACAGAGCACAACCACAGACATAATGTTAGCTGTGAGTGCCTGGTAGGCGACAGACCATAACCTTGGCAGAAATTACATTTTAAACAGGTTTTGAGTTTTTGTTGTTGTTGTGGAAGAGGGGGTTACACGTACTGATAGTTACAGCTTACTCTGAAATACTTGTAAGAATAAGGTGGGTCGATACATAGGTATGTAATAAAGCAAAGACCACAAAATCCTAACTGTAGAATCTAGGTGGTGGGTACGTTCACTATACATTTCTTTCAACTTCTCTTTGGCATGTGAGTATTTTCTTAATTAAATGTTGGAGGGAAATGTTTTTAGTGCCTTTCTAAAAAATTAACTGAATTCCAGACTTCATTTGTGTTTCACCAGCTTTCCCACTAATGTCCTCTTTCCATTCCAGGATCCATAACCAGGATCCCACTTTGCAAATTACTCATCCTATCTGCCCAGTCTCCTCTGGTCTGTCACACTTTCTCAGTCTTCCCTTGTTTTTCATAACCTTGACGGTTTTGAAGAATACTGGGCGGGTACTGTGTATTATATCCCTCAATTCGGATTTGTCTGATGTTTTTTCTCACAGTTAGACTGGGGTGATGGGTTCTGAAGTGGGAACCATGGAGGTAAGTTGTCTTTCTCATCACATCATATTAAGGGCACATGCTCTCAGCATGACCACTGGTGATATCAACCTTGATTATTTGGTTAAGGTAGTGTTTATGAGTTTTCTCCCTTTCTATAATCTATCCCTTAGAAGCAAGTCACTAAATTCAGCCCACACTCAAGAGCTGGGGGAAATGAAGCCCCCGCTCCTGAAGGGGTAAGTATCTACATAAACCATTTGGAATTCTTCTATAAGGAGGACACCTCTTTTCCCTACATAGCTTATGTATATTTACTTTAATCTTTGGGTTACAATGCAGTACCGCTCTATTTATTTTGTTGCTCAATTTGTTCCAGCTTTGGCTATTAGGAGTTCTTTGAGGTTGGCTCCTATGTCCTTTGGCATGCCCCAGCCTTTGTTTTTTAAGCATTTCCTTATTTTCTGGTAATACAAGATGCTCTAGACCTATAATTATCCATTTCTCCAAGAAGTCCTGATTACTTTTATTGAAGAATGGTATTTAGAAACCAAGACCTGGGTATACTGTGGCTACTGGGGTGTCATTGTTTCCAAGCCCTCTCAGTGAACAGATCTAGAAAATACATGTATGTATACTAACCCACGTAGGCACACTCACCTATCTATATGAAGCTAAACATATGTTCATACTGAGTACACAGTGATGTCTCCAACTCTAATCCAGTACTGCATGGTTCCCGGCAGCCTTCTACCCTTGCTTATCTGTAAATTCTCTTTCCAACGGTGGGAAATCTGGCTCCACCTTCCACCATCCATCTATTTATTTGTTTGACCCCTGAATACGTTTCAGAATTGTTAACCTGTGCTCCCATGAGAAACAACCTTACCAACTAGAGTACATTGTTGATGTACTGTTTGTTTTGTCTTTAGCCTTACAGTGTCTAGTCAAAACACCATTTTCCAAAGTTACTTAGGTTCCTGCCTTTTTGTCCTTGCCCCCTTCAGTGAGGTTATGCCATACAATTGTAATACAGGGAGATTCTTTTGCCAAAGTCTGCACTCACCCTGGGACACACACCCACACACCCTCCAGTTTTTTGTTTTTAATTAGTATACATTTCTTACATGAAGTTCTTTTTCTTTTCCTGCTTTATTGAGGTATAACTGACAAAATTATGTAAGATAGCTACAGTGCACAAGGTCATGTTTTGATGTACATATACATTGTGAAAGGATTCCCCCCCACCCAAGTTAATTAACACACCTATCATCTCACATATTTACTTTTTTTTTGGTGAGAACATGTAAGTTCTGCTCTCCTAGCAAATTTCAATTATACAATACAGTGTTGTCAACTATAGTCGCCATTGGATCCTCAGACCTTATTCATCTTATAACTGAAAGTTTGTACCCTTCTACCAAACGCTATTTCCCTCGGCCCCACCAACCACTTTTCTAGTCTCATTCTACAAGCTCAACCTTTTTTCTTTTCTTTTTTTTAATGGTTCCACATATCAATTATACCATGCAGTGTTTTTCTCTATCTAGCTTATTTCACTTAGCATAATGCCCTCCAGGTTTGCCTGTGTTCTCACAAATAACAGAATTTCCTTCTCTTTTAAGGCTGAATATTATTCTATTGTGTATATATATCACATTTTTAAAATCCATCATCCACTGATGGACACAGGTTGTCTGCATAAGTTCCTTAGTGCCAATCTAAATAAATAGTCTATTTAAATACTTGACATCACTTTCTATTGGTATACATGTTTTATTTTATCCTTAGTACTTTAGTACTTACATCTGAGTGTATCCCACAACACCTATAATAATCCTAAACCACAGTGATTACTCAGATACTAATAAAATGAACAGATTCTATGAATTTATTTTTTAAAACTACTATGCTAAATTGACTGTAACAGTTTAATTGCTAGAGAATAAAACTGTAGAGAAAGAATGTTCATTGCAGTGTTATTTAAAATTCAATAATAAGTAAATAGTTTTAAATTATACTATATTATAAAATATAAAATTATATTATACCTATAGGCTGGAATATGAATTACATGCAATCATTAGAAATCACTTGTTAAATACATACTAATGTGAGATAATATGTACCTTATGTGTGTGTATCTAAAAACGGCAAACTATGCAATAAACAGGACAGCATATCGTTTAACACATCTATCATATACAGGTACGTCTGTGCAAAGAAAAAACACTGAAGGAAGGACATACCAAAAAATTATTTTTTTAAGTTCCTTTCTGTCTTCTTTTTTAACTAAAATTAAAGGAGAGCAGATTGTTTGCTACATGGGAAACTTTACAGAGGATTCTTCCAAGACATAAGGCGTTGGACCAGACAAAGAGGAAGAAACAAAATCGGGAGTTATCTACTGGAGTTCCACATCGGGTAAGGACCAAAGAAAAGGGAGCAAAAAGCACGGTTGGTGGATGCCCTCAGGTCACCTATAATCTGAGACTAACATAAAGAAGGTGAGGACAGTGGTGCCTGTGCTAATACGTCCACTACAGACAGAAGTACAAGAGTGGAATGGAGAGATGTCTGGGAAGCATCCTGAGAAATGTGGGGCTTGGACAGAGCCTTCAAGGACAGGAAAGATCTAAATGGGGGAAGGAAGGAGGCAGTGTGAATGGGGACAGGTATTAATAAGTCTACCAACCCACCTGGAAGTTTTCTCATCCCATTCCATAAACACCCAAGGAAGACCTTAAGAAATGACAGCCACAGCAGGAGCTTCCGGTTAAAGTGTCCCGCCCTCTTGGCAAAGGGCTTGCAGGGAGTGAGGCAGGATTACTTAACAGGATCTGGTTAGCCTAGAGCAGATTGGATAACACTCAAGTGGCTGATAACAGGAGCCCAGCTCTGGGTTTTCAAAGATTAACATTTTTACAGTGGAATTTACACTCTATCCCTATAAAAAGTGCTTTTATTTATTTATTTTTGGCTGCGTTGGGTCTTCGTTGCTGCGCGAGGGCTTTCTCTAGTTGTGGTGAGCGGGGGTTACTCTTCGTTGCAGTGCGTGGGCTTCTCATTGCGGTGGCTTCTCTAGTTGCAGAGCACAGGCTCTAGGCATATGGCTTCAGTAGCTGTGGCACGTGGGCTCAGTAGTTGTGGCTCGTGGGCTCTAGAGCGCAGGCTCAGTAGTTGTGGC